>NW_019154087.1:7660069-7906121 GCF_002288905.1 Enhydra lutris kenyoni | reverse complement strand
GGCCTCTGCCTTCGGCTCAGGTCATGATCCCAGGGTCCTGGGATAGAGCCCCATGTCGGGCTCTCTGCTCAGTGGGGAGCCTGCTTCCTCGTCTCTCCTCTCTCTCTGCCTGCCTCTCTGTCTACTTGTGATCTCTGTCTGTCAAATAAATAAATAAAATTTTTAAAATAAATAAATAAATAAATAAGTAAATAAACAAAATCAAAGTCTGAAAATCTTCTATGGGACTTTCATTTTTAGGTCTGAGGATATAATCTGTCACTGATTATAATATAATAAGAGACACTGCAAATGAGAGTTTAAGGCCAGCATAGCTAGCAATACACCTGCTTAATTTCCTACCTCCAATTTTTACTTCATTAACTTCAGCATTTTTATTCATGTTTCAATTAACAGTCACAAGAACTTTGAACAGAAAAGCTTAGAGCCTCCTCCACTAACCAAACTGACAAGCTCCCATTTGCCTTCTCAGAAAAGTTTCTCCCTTTCATTGGAAACACTCTCAGCCAATATTCCCTCTATGTTTCATAACAAAGTTAGCATCACAGCCCAGGCAGCTCTGCTCTCAAGGCTTTTCAGTATGTTCAGTCTGACTGGGTCTGCCATCTGACCTTTGTATTGCACATATCCACAAGCAAGATGGAGACAAAAGGTGGGCAGAGCTGAGAACTGGGTCAGGAGAAGGAAGAGAAAGAGACAAAAACAGAGTCTGGGATCTAAAGAGCCCAAACACTATTTGGTTTGGCTTTCAGACAAGACAGCTTAGCAACAGGAAATGTCAGCTTTTTAAAGACTTCACATGGCATCATCGACGACAGCCATCAGACCCCTTGGCAAGGTTCCCAAGATCACGCTGAGGGGAGAAAAACAATATGAATCAATATGAATCTCTATATTTCTTTTCTAAGAGAGAAAAGTTTACTAGGCTGGCTCATTTGGCAAGCTGTTAGCAGAACTAATTTGATTGCATTGGCAAGGATAAGAGGATGCATAAGGAGATCTCTAAGCTCTGATGCCAGCTTTGAATTCCAATGATTATCCTATATGCTGTTGACTTGGTATCACTGGTGAGATAGAGGCTGGCTTGGGTTGGCAATTGCAGAAACAACACCAAAAGAAACCACTGCTGATTAAAGTTGGCCCTTTGCATGGGTGAAGAAAAAAGATTTTTTCTGTCAGAAGCAGGCCTGAGCCAGAGCCACCCTCATGCCTATTATTTTGGGGATCAAATTTCAAAAAAGATGCATTTATCATGCTTGTCACACTTGTGAATATACTGCTTGTGTTATCATCCTCACAGTGTATAACTTTGCTTTTAAAACTGATGGCTGAAAGCCCTTGCTATTAGGGGATAGAGCCTACTTACCTAAAGCTCAGAGCCTACTGAAGCATTTGTTGTATTAAAGAACTTTAGTTTCTTCTTGCCCAGAGGGGCAAAAAGAAGGACACTCACTTCTCTAGCGGCACCATGTGTTTCATTCCCTGGAAAGGAAAAGAACACTGAAGGGGAAACACATTATAAGTTCCATGAACATCTCTCCTCCCAAGTCTATGTGCTTTTGTTTCCCTTGGTATATTGATCAGCAGCTTCACTAACCAATTTTTACAGCCTCTGAAGTTTTGTTGCTACTAAAACCCAGAGCTGAACACAAAGGAGCAAAGAGAAATCAGTATATTCTGTCTTCAATAAGACTTTCAGGATACTCCCCAATTTCCTCATTCATACAAAATGCATTACAAAATGTCACTGAAGCAGCAGACATGGATTCATTCATAGTTGGGGAAGCTTCCTTTGCCTTCAATACCCATCCCAGTATCCTTTATTCTTCTTGACATCTATCCCTTTTAATCACACCATCCTTGGAATGCCAGGCCAGGCAGATTTACTCACTGAGAAAGCCCACAGGGATCTGCTAGAGGCAGGTAGAATAAAAGGGTATCTGTGGCTAAGCAGGGACTCGTGACCGCAATTTCATCCCAGAAGCTTGCAAAGCTTCCTCAAATCTAGTGGACCACAATGAGCTGTGCAACAATTGTCAATTTCTCAAAGAGGTTCAACTTTGATGGCCTTGGTTATTGCTTCAAAAGATATGTTAGATTCTAGACCACACCTGAAAATATGGTCTGCTCCTATAAGAAAAAAAAGATTTTGTTTATTTTATATATGTTCACCTGTCTCAGGTTACCACCCAGTGCTATAATGATAACTACCACTCTAACTTCGCTCAAATACTCACTACTCCTTTTTGTTTGTATAAAACAAATGTAAGGATCTAGAATATATTAAAATAGGTGATTCATTTAATGGCATGAGTCATATCATATTGTTTATTCAACCAAGAGTACTTCTGTAACTCACACTACATGTGCAAGTCACTATGCACAGTAAGAAGGAAGATAAGTTAAAAAACGTGTGAGGAAGTTTCCAGGCATTATTTAAGGGAATAAATATATTTTATTTTAGTAGGCCAAACTACTTTACTGAAGGTTAAAACTGACATTTATTCTTCATGTGGTGTGATCCAAACATAGGTATATGTAAGTCAAGGCTTTTTGTAACTAACAGAAGTAATTTCTTGATAATTTAAATCAGAAACAAGAAATTAAAGTACATTGCACAGCTCACACAAATTCTAGGAAGGCAGAGAACTAGGTTTAGAGGCTATGTACATAATCACAATTAACACCATAATGCAAAACTGTCCAGTGAACCCATCACTGCTACTATCACCAAACAGACCCTAGTATTGTCTTTAGAACTTCAGCTACTATTGGCCCTGGAAACTAAAGAGTTTCCTCTTTCCAAAGCAAAACAAATTTTACATGGCACCTACTTCCTTCAGTCATTAGATCCTAAATCAAAGTTTGGGATGAGATTATCTGATTGACAGATTCTAATTCATGTGCACACATCCTAACTGCACATAAGGCTGGAAAAGCCTGTATTCAGCTTTCTGACTCTAAATTAGGAGATGGACATTGCCAAAATTCAGAGCTAGAGAAAGAATAATCATTTGAATTTTTGACAAATAATTAGTGGCTTTGCTCCAAATACCCAGAACCTCTGCTGCTATTCTTTTATCAGGGTTTGCTACAAACTCCCTGGAGATTTTTATTTATTACAAACTTAGTAACAGTTCCTCAAGACATCAGTAGCATCAACAGCTAGAACCAGGTGGGAAAACTTCTCTTGCTCTGAACTTGACTGAAACTTGGTAGCTTTGGTAACAATCCTATAATGGATTAGAAATACACCCAAATGAGGTATATATGTCTCCACAAAATCTAAAAATATAATGAAAATGTTGTGCTTCTTTCTTAGTGGTATGAGGATAAGGTGCAGCAACTCACCCTATACTGTGAAAATCCCAGACTACTGGATCACAGTATTACTATTTTTTTTTCTCTTGCCTCAGTTTCTAATATGAATGTATGAATCCTGTCTTTATTTAAAATATTGATATTTTATTCATCATGTATTATTTGGCACTAACAATGTTTTTCTAATTACTACTTTAAAATATTTTATATCTTGATTACTGAGTATTTTAGTGACCCCCTAAACTGTGTACCCTCAGAGAATGCTCACTAATGCTCAGTCAGCTTTAAGCCCATTCTCAGGGATATTCAACTTTCCTGTTTCCAGGAGCTCCTAATATATTAAAGGAGACAAACAGAACATGTACTCTGGAGAATATAAAGTTCTGAATGGGGGTATGAACATTTGAAACAGGTTAGCAGGGATGGTCTCAGAGAGTAAGTGACATTTGAGGAAAGACATGAAAAAGGGAACAGAGCTAGATTTGTGCTTACACAGATCAGTGTGGATCTTAGAGGGCTACTCATTGACATGGACTTAGGGACCTGGTGATCAAGTGATCACTGTCAATTATCTTGAAAGGTCACACATTTGGTTTATCATCCAGTCATGTGCCTATTAAGATAAGCTTTCCAGGGGTGCCTGGGTGGCTCAGTCAGTTAAGTGATCAACTCTTCAGGTCTTGCTCTCAGGATCCTGGAATCTAGCTCCCATCCCCCAACTCACCACCCTGTGGAGCCCTCCATGGAGCTCCACCATCAGCAGGGAGTCTGCCTGAGGATGCTCTTTCTCCCTCTCTCTTTGCCATTCCCTCCACTTGTGCTCTATTTCTCTCTCTCTTAAATAAATAGATTTTTTTTTTTTTTAAAGATAAGCTTTCTCTCCTTGCCTCAGTACTAAGGTCTCTGCCCCATTACTTGGTCTCTGACCCTTGGTGATTCTGGTCTCTCCACTGAAATCAAATACCCATTTAATACATTAACTCCTACCAGCATCTCTGGCCAACATGAAACACTCATGCCCACCCAGGCCTTTAACTACAGTCAGTTTCCAGAATGCCCTGAGGGCCAATTACAAAGACATATCTGAAAGGAGAGCATTTATGGGCTTATACACCTAAAAGTAACTACCAGATTTTGTAATTATATATGTATATATTTTTATACATTATTACAGTATCATTATAGTATTACATTATATTATTATATTTAAAACATATATAACTTTTATAAATATAAAAATCTGAAAGATGCATATAGAAATAAATAGAGAAAAAGATAATTTTAGACTGACCTGAATCTATACGTACGTGCATTTACCAGAGTGTCTGAATTCAGTGTGCAAGATCAAGGCAGCTGGGAGTGGTTCTAACTTGTTTGCCTGGTTGTTTTTATTGAAACCTGGACTCAACAGTGATCTGAACTACAAAAAAAATGGAGATGTCAAAAATTCCTTGGAGTAGTGTGAGGAAGGAATCTACAAACTTAAGGAATTCTACCCTCTGGAGTGTATTTATCAAATGTAATTTATCCACCAACCCTTTTCTTTTCCCTTCAGGAAGGCTCTGAAGCCTACTGTCAAGACACTGAGAAACAGGTTTTGAGAAATATATTGTTATTTTATTAGACGTATAATTATTAATGTGGATATTTTCAACACATGCTTAAATAGAATTACTATTGCCTGAAGAATGTCCTTATTCCCAAAGTTACATCCAATTTATATCAGAAACTAGACACAACTATCATATGGCAGGATATGCCCCAGTTAATAATTGATGTGAAAAAAAAATCAATGTGGAAAATTAACTCTCTTGCTTTAAGGATTAGTAAAGTTTCTCCTAATAATATTTTATGTACCTTAATGCTTTCACTATAAGACAAAAAAGTTTATTTTTATTTTGCAAAATATTATAAATTGATTCCCATTGCAATGAGTATGTCTATTTTTCCAAGACCTCAGGAGAAGATAATAGCTGACTAACTGATCTTCAATTCTAGGAAAACAATATTTGTTTTACAGGGCCAATACTTAAACACCAAAATAAATTCTAAATAATTATGTCAGAGCCATAATAAAAACAAAACAAAACAAAAAATCTGTTTCTTGTCTCTGCCTTGAATCATGTAAGGCCTCTCACTTCTCTGCTCCAGTTGTTTCAAGAGTTCACTACTGGAATGCCCAATTAACACACCAATACTTCAGAGGTCACCACTTCAAAAGCTGAGGCCAGACTCCCAGACCACATGTGGGTCACCTGGATCTAAAGTCCTCATCATGTTCAAGGCTCCTCCCATAATTCTGAATTATAGGCCTATCAGATTTATAGTGGTTTTTACCTTTTCACTTTCTCTAATGCATCACCACATTTCTCCTATTATTTGCAGTAATATTTTTAGATCAGTTTTCTTACTATTTCTGTAGGCATAATCATTATTTAGTATGGCATTATTTCACTCTCTGCTTGACTACTAAAGGAGACACTGGAGATATTTACAGAGTATGTTGTCTCACTCTTTTCCTCTGTATTCAGAATTATCTTTTCCAAAGTATTTCCCATCATCACGTACTTGTAACTTACCTTGAAATTAATAGTTGCACTTCACTTCTAGGCAATTAAGTTAAACCCCTCTGCCAACCTTCAGGGAAATTCAAATACATATTCTTTCTTCTTCAATATGGCTTCTCGCTTTAAGAAAATGTGCCTCTCAGAGAAGTACCCCTTACAGACCTGCCTAGGGAAGCCCTAGCCTGACAGGAGGACATACCCAGTCCTAAAACCACCACCCCAGTCAGCCCTCAGAAGGCTGCAGAGACCTCGTCCCTTAGTGGCCAACAAGGCTAGAATTTGACTTTAGAGGATGCCTCCAGCACAAGGATATGGGGAAGAGATCCCGCCTCAAAACTCCCTCAAGGAGAGCGAAGACAAGGCAGGAAAGCTCCCCCACCCACACTGCAGAAGGCAGGCGAGGGTCCCATTCCCCCTCCCCAGTGAGTTCTCTGGACTAGGTCAACGTTAACCCGGTGGGAGCCAGCACAGAGGCTGGCCCCAAAAGCACCCATGGCCAGGTTGGCCACGCCTATAGCTCAGCCCCTCCGCAGGGGCCTCCCGCCACAAATGACTCACTTCTCCGCCCTCGCCAGCGGATGGCACGCGGCAGGTGCAGCCCGCTCAGGGGCCAAAGGGGCGGTGAGTGAGGAGGGAACCGTGGATTCTCGGGGTGCCTGGGCTCCCACGGAATCAGCAAGCCCATGGCCCACCCAGCGCCCCCTTCCCCTCAGTCGTACCGGAACCTGCCTCACACTTGTGTGAGCAGTACTTCCTGGAGGAGCTGAGGTTGTAGGCACCGGGCCAAGGGGGATTATCTGGAGCAGTTTAGGACTTCATCTTTAAAAAACTGGCTCTGAAGAAAACACTCCGCTTACCAAAGTTCGGCTGCTCCTGAACCACAGCCCTCAGAGAGCGGCGGGCGCCCCGAAGACAGGGCGTGGGATGCGGATGCGCAGGATGTGGAGAGGTCGGAGGAAGAGAGCTGCCAGGGAGCTCCGGGGGTTCCCCGGCTGCATCCACTTCCCTGTGTTTCCGCTCAGGGACCTGCTGCTGCCCCTGCGGCCCATTGTGGACCGGACCCCCGCTGTGAAAGCGACAGAGAAGAGCCTGTTTCTGAAGAGCAGAGTGAGGCTCTGCGTAAAGGGCCTGCAGATGGGAAAGATAATGGACATGGATGGGTTTGAGGGGATTTTGTGCCAGGCGAGGAAGGATGCCCAAAGACAGAAGGAATTTGCCAAAGCCGACATCCAGAAGATCCCGAAAGACCTGAACAGCAGACCTGAACTCCATAGAAAAATCTTTCTCCAACTACTCAAAGTCCAACTGAAGGACTTGAGCAAATGCTACTCAATAACGAATGCTTCCTAACCCATGAAGGATCCCTGAAGAAGTACACTGACTGTATGGTAAGAACTAAAAAACGAAGAACAGAGATACCAAGTGCTGAGGGCCCACACACGAAAGAAAGGCAAGCCGGTAAATGATAAGATTGTTCATGCCCAGAGCAAGGTGCAAGCAGAGACCTTGGCCTTCCAGGAGTCTAAGGAAGGAGCAGGTACACATCCACTTGCTGGAGAAGGCCACTGAGCAGAGTTCTTTTGTTTGTTTGTTTAAGATTTATTTATTTATTTATTTATTTAAGAGAGAGAGAGCAAGCCCTGGGAGGGGAGAGAGAAAAATCTCAGACTCCCTGCTGAGCAGGGAGGAGCTCTATCCCAGAACCCTGAGATCATGACCTGAGCCAAAACCAGGTGTCAGGAGTCTCAACCCTTTGGCCCTCCAGGCGGCCCTGATGAGAAAACTTAAGAAAACAATGAATTGACCAGAATCAGTGATGACCTCCCTTCTAAGATGGAGAAGATCTAATAACAGAAGTTCTTGACTAGTAGTACCCATCCCCCCTCCTGTCTTTGTCTAATTCTGTTAGAAGGTTCCATGCTCTTCTTTCTTAACTTCAACTCGTTTTTAAACTAGATTGTTTTAAAAAGAAAACTTAATAATTTCCTGTTAGTTAAAAAAGAAACAAAGAAAGAGTACCTGACAGTTTCCTGTAATATTTCCGAATATTTAACTGTTCCCTTCCCTGTTCTTCCTTGTCTCTACTTGAAATAGAGTTTTTCTTTCACTTGAATATACATGCATTGCTTAGCTCTTTCTGACTTCATGTTTGCTCTCAGTGTTCTCCTATGTACAAAGTGCTTTCAAGCCCATGATTGCACCCACCACATGCAAGCATCCCTAGGTCTTTTCTATATGTGTGCACACTGTGTCTTCCTAAGTACAGATTCTCCTATTTGTTTTCTAATACTCTCGAAACATAGGAATCAAACTGCTTTATGATCTCCTAGAAATAATTAATTCTAATATTTAATATAAGGCCCATGGATCCCAGAGAGTTAATGAGTAGGCTTCAGAAAATCCATGTCCCCCTTCCCTGCCACAGGATTGTATTATACAACAAAAAAGGTTAAGAATCATTGATCTGCTCTAGCATGAGTAACTTTACACATGAAGAAACTGAAATCCAAGGTCAGAAAACTAAATTACTTGAAGAGAATAGACTTTTTGAATCCTGTTCTTTTCAACTTCTGAACTCAATTTCACTTACTCTTGGGGGTATAAAATTCCATGAAATGTCTTCAAAATCCATTACCCTGCCTGCAGGCAGAATTTGTCATAAAGATCCCAGCAGATGCAACCCATGATACTGTTAAAGATCTCCTGGGAAAGGAATTTCATAATTTCCTTCCGTTTATTTTCACACAAACATAAAATCGGCCTCTTAGAGGAACCAAGACATTATATTACTTTTCTTTCTTATACTCTGGAAACACACACATACACGCCCACACACACACCCTAGGGCCTTCATTTAGAAGGAGATTAAAAGTGTAAATTACCTTATTTAAACTCTATCAAATAGTTTCAACTTGAAGTTTATCGAATATGAAAATTTGAACAAAACAATATAAAATTCGTTTTTATATTTTTGTTAGATAAAAACTCAGGTTGGAAAACTCAAGATAATCCACAAATCCACCAACCAAGGGAACAACTGTTTGTTCTGTTAACTCGTTTATTCTGTCTTTGCGAGACTGAATTGAAAATGGAAGCCCCTGCCCTGGCCTGTGCTCATGAAGTAACAACAACAGTAGCAAAGTTTTTAGACAAGCTACCATATCCCTAAGCCATCCCCAGGCTACAGAGGGCCTCTCACAGATTGGGTGGGAAAGAACATGATTTTTCTTCCTTTATTTTATTTTATTTTATTTTATTTTATTTTATTTTATTTGGAAGAGAGAGAGAGAGAAACAGAGACAGAGCAGCAGAGGGGAAGAGGCAGAGGGAGAGGGAAAAGCAGACTGCCTGCTAATCAGGGAGCCCAATGTGGGGCTCAATCCCAGGACCCCTGAGATCATGACCTGAGCCAATGGCAGATGCTTAACCAACTGAGCCACCCAAGCACCAAGATTTTTCTTCCTCTTAAGTGTAAATGCCTTCTGCAATGTGCAGGAATCCCTCTCTCATACTCCTTCGGACAGTGTATTCTCACTCTGCAACAAAGAGTAGGATGTTAAGTGATTTGCACTTTCTAAATTCAAGTGAAACTATTTCAGATCATACCCATTTCCATCTCTAAATGTCTATGGCACAAGAAAATGATAGAAAAAGCTAAACATGATGAATTGCAGTCAAACTAAATCTCTTGACAGCATGATCCTTCAAAATAATGTTGTAGGTCAGTTTATGTACAGAATCAAAGGGGCTGAGTCTAAAAGTAGCAAACAGTTTTTGCTTTTTTTTTTTTTCCAGCCTAAATCATCATTGATGTTATTGTCGGGGGGAATGGGGAATAAACTGACCAAGCAAGTGTAATCCTTAATGCATAGGGTCATACTGAAAGAATAGACAATTTAGCATCTGGAAAGAGAAGAGCTGAAGGAAGATGGATCAAACAAATCCTAATTACTGCTAGGAAACCATCCAGATGACTGTTTGGGAATTATAAAGTTCAAAAAGGGAACTGAAGCTTCACCTGTAACAACTTTGGGAAAGGATATAGGGCAAGCTGACAGAATCATTGAAAAAGAGGATTGCTTGAATATGGATATAGGAATAAGAAGTTGAATAAGAGAGTTGGCACGGATAGATGTTGGGAAATAAAATCACGGTCCCCTTCAGCAGGTTTCACATACAAGGAAAAAGGTGTGTAAGTAAAAATAAATTTTGCTGCTCCTTTCCAAAGGGAGATTCTTCTTTGAGATCTCTGCCTGTCCGCCTTCCTGAGGTCCTGACATACCCAAAGACATTGTTCAAGGTGTGCATTGTTGCATTTTAGAAGATAATCTAAACTCTAAAAACATCATGAGGGAATATTGCCCAAGCACTGAAGAGTGGCTAGTCAAATGCTGCTATTTTCCCAGGATGCTTTCTCTGTAGGGAATACAAAAATGCCCATTTTCCTTTTTTTCAGTGACACTATGGTAGAGTGAAGTGGTTGATTAGATATTCATGACATAAGAACTATACTGCTTTTGGCCAATTGCTATTCTTATCATTTCAAAGTGTCTTTGAATAAAGATTGGTCTGAAAAAGGGAGATGGGGATGTCTCATAAAAAGAGGCAGTCTGTGTTTAGATTGCCCTTTCTAGTTCTTGTTATACAGGGAGAAAGAAATATCTTTCTGAAAGAAAGTCAAAAGGCATTGTTGTTTCTTTTTTTTTTTTTTTTTTAAGATTTTATTTATTTATTTGACAGACAGAGACCAGAAGTGGGCAGAGAGGCAGGCAGGGAGAGAGAGAGGGGGAAGCAGGCTCCTGCGAGCAGAGAGCCTGATGCAGGGCTCGATCTCAGGGCCCTGAGATCACGACCTGAGCCGAAGGCAGAAGCTTTAACCCACTGAGCCACCCAGGCGCCCCGGCATTGTTGTTTCTTCCTCAAGCATCAGTTCCCTACCAAGCTGCATAGAAAATTGGTAGCAAAAGGGGGAATGTTGAGAGCAGGAGGAAAAGAGGGAAAACATTTTCAGTGTATAAGCAGACACTTATGCACCCAAACAGGAAGGCAATGTTGTTTTTCAGCATAAAAAATAAAGGTAACTTTTTAATGTTAAAGTGTGACTAGTTCTTGAAATTTCTCATAATATTTTTGTAGTCTTTTTAATTGAGCTATCATTGACATACATTAAATTAGTTTAAAGTATACAATATAATGATTTGATATTTGTATATATTGCAAAATGATCAGCATAATAAATCTAGTTAACATCCATTACTGTGCAGTTATAGGTTTTTCCTTGTCATGAGAACTTTTAAGATTTACTCTCTTAGCAAGTTCCAAATATGCAACACAGTAGTTTTAACTATAGTTGTCATGCTGTATATTACATCCCTGTGATTTATTTATTTTATAGAGATTTGTACCTTCTATTCCCTTTACCCATTTTGCCCCCCGACACATACACACTTCTATGTCTATGGAGTTGTTTTTTGTTTTATTTTTAGATTCTACATATAAGTAAGATCACATGGTATTTGTGTTACTCTGACTTATTTCACTTAGCATAATGACCTCAAGGTCCATCTATATTGCTGTAAGTGGCAAGATTTCGTTCTTTTTTATGGCCAAATAATATTCCATTATATGGAGATGGATAAGATAGATCGATAGATCACATTCCTTTTTTCATTCACCCATTGATGGGCACTTGCTTCCATATCTTGGTCATTGTAAATAATGCTGTAGTGAACAATAGAGTATATATCTTTTCAAGTTGGTGTCTTCATTTTCTTGGAATAAATACCTGGAAGTGAAATTATTGGATTGTTCTATTTTTAATTTTTCAAAGGACTTCCATACCATTTTTCATAGTGGCTATACCAATTTACATTCCCACTAAGAGTGCAGAGTTCCTTTTTTTTCTATGCACTCTCCAAATTTGTCATTTCTTGTCTTTTTCATTCTAGCCATTCTAACAGTTGTGAGGTGATATCTCATACTGGTTTTGATTTGCATTTCCTAATGGTGAGTGATGTTGAGCATTTTCTCATGTACCTATTGGCCATCTGTAGATCTTCTTTGGAAAAATGTCTATTCAGATCCTCTGAACATCTTAAAATTGGATGGTTTAGGCTTTGTTTGCTGTTGAGTTGTTTGAGTTCTTTAAATATTTTGGATATTAACACCTTATCAGATATATGTTTTGCAAATATTTCCCCCCATTAGAAGGTTGCCTTTTTATTTTGTTGATGGCTTCATTTTATACCATTTATTGTTCCATATACACCATTTCTCCCATTGTTAAATTCCATGATTTCCTCATTGATTTTAGTAGAATAGATAACATGCAATGGGTCAATAAAACCTTAAAACTTATGACTACAGTATCTAATAAAATTTACTTCCATAGGCCATTTATAAACTCAGCAAGAAAAAAAAAAGATTTAATAAGTTTTCATACACAGATAAATTTTCTATACTTCATTAAATCTCAGATGCAATTTTAAAACTAAATTAAAATATATTTCTATCTAATGCTTTAGTTTGCTTTTTATATATTAAAGGGGAATTTAATTATTGCTGTCTAGTAAAAGACATTGTCAAATAAAGCTGTACTTTTACACATCTAAATATATTTTGTTTTTTTGCCTTTAAAAATAAATGGCTCTGATTTTTTTAAAGAAGGATAAAATTTATTATCCTTAAATTAAGTAAATTAAAGGAAAACTTAAGCCATTAATATAGAACAATGATCCGAAAGTGAAAATGAGAAAAGCTGAAAAAGAGAATGATTTAGGATTAGTTTGAAAACACAAATGGTGGAAAGAAGAAAAAGAAATAACGTTTTATTGTTTTCTAGGCAAAATTCACAATCCTATAATTATTAGATAATAATTAGATAATAATATATAATAATTAGAGAAAAGACTTGTTATAAGAAAATAATTAACAGATACAAAAATATGAAGTTAATAAATTATTCAGAAACATCTGAGTAATCTTACAACTAAAGAAGTGTAATAAGCCTCTTTTTATGTCTTGAAAAATACAGGAAAATGGTTAATATGAAAAATGCCTTTATCATAATGCTTTTTAAATGGTCTAGAGACGAGCGAACACAATTTTTAAAGTCCTGAATGAAAAGTTGATAAACCCAAAAGTCATTCTTTCTTTTTTTTTTTTCCCTGCAGCTTTTTATTACTAAATCAGTGTGGCACTTAAAAATCTATTTCAAGCTGCAAGGGTATTTCTCACATCACTGCCTAAGTGAAGTACTTGAAAGAAAAAGAGACAAATACTTCAGTTCGTGAAAGACTAACATCCTCACATAGAAAAGCAGTCAAAAAGGGATTACCACAGGTAGCTCCCATCAGACATCTTAATTTAAATTAAAATTGGTGTGCCAAATGAAGTTTTAATTTAATCAGATAGCTATTATACACTCAGAATCACTGACTAGGAAATAATTTACAATCTAATTAATTCAAAAAAGTACAAGCTATAAATGTACAATTATTTCTTAATTAACACATTAGGTGCAACAGGAATCTCTGTGTATTTTATGTTAAAATTTACCAAGATACCTCATAAGAAATTATTTTCATGGATATGGAATAATAGCCTTTTCAACATGATCTTCAATGGAGTCATTCAAACAAAAGCCAATGACTTAGCCATCTTCAACATTTTTAATTACTTTTTTTGAATTTAAAGAAAAAGAAAAAATTACAATATTCCTTTAATGAGTAACTAAAGGTTATTTAGTTGTAGTTTGTGGCTTTTTCTGTAAGTATATACTTTTATCTCTAAGAGCTGTAAAATGTGAGAATCTCCATTCTAGAAAAGAATCAACAGTCATTTCTTGTCAAATCATCAATTTTAATGACTACCTTTTGAGTGATAACTGTGTGCCCAAAACCAGAATAATGCTCACTGAAATGAGAGGCAGGATGACACATAGTCCCAACTAGAGGAGTTTAAAATTTACTTGAGAATATAGGCCTACGTATATAAAAATATTTTATGGTATAAAGTAAAAATTTGATGAATGTTGGTAAAAATAGATTTCACAATGTAAACAAAAAAGCAAAAAGAGGAGTAAATTTCATGGCTTTTGATTAATAGTATCTCAAGAAAGCTGAAAGAAATGAAATTGAAGCCCTTAAGAAGAAAAGTGAATGACATCTGAAAATACAGGAAAGCATATAGTCATATCATCTCAAGGTTACAAGGATTATAACGTGTCCTAATTGAGCCACCTATTTATGGTCATGCTTAAAGGCTAAAAGAAGAACTGTGTGTGTGTGTGTATGTGTGTATGTGTGAAAGAGAGAGAGATAGAGAGAGGAAGAGAGAGAAGTGCATACTAATATTTAGTGAATGCTAATTTTATGTCAAGAACTCTTCCAAGCACTTGAAACTTGTTATTTCATTTAATCATTATACAACTCTATGATATTTTTATTATTCGTTTATTATTTTATGCTTGTTTTTTAAAGTTGATTTTATGTCTAAGGAAACAATGTTCCGAGGAGTTAAGTAGCTTGTCTAGGTTCCATGGCAAAATTTTTAGCTAACATTTGAACCCCAGCAGCTTAATTCCATATCCTACTCTTTCAAATAATATGATACTACAAGGCCATATGGCCTAAGGGCATGTACTCTGGATCAAGGCTACCTGGGTATGAATTTCTGCTCCACTATTGGGTCCTGGCGCTAGTTACTCAAAAGCTCTGAGCTTCAGTTTCTTTGTCTGCAAAATGGGAATAACAATGGTAGTAATTCATTAGATTGCTAAATAAATTATAAATAAAATAATGTAATGGTTTCTGGCCCATATTAAGTACCTTAAAAATGTTAGCATTGGTTGTAGTACTGCTATAATAAATCTTTGTAAAAAAAAATGTTAATGTTCTATGCAAGAAGAAATTAATTGATTAATTGAAAACAGAGTTTTGTTCCTAAGGTGAGTAATGTTTATGCTGCTTATTGTGCCCTGAGAACTTGTGGCATGGTCTCTAATGGCAAAAAATGTCTATCCAGGTTCATAGGACAATCACTAACCACTCTAGTGAGCTCTACTGTCTTCATTGAGACCCAGTGTCAGGCACAGTCCTCACAATGAGAGAAGCTCAATTTGGTCCATTAGCACCAGATGACAGCTACTGTTCTTGCAGGAACCTGTTTCATGTTTCCACTAAACAATAGCTAAAACTTCCATTTTCAATCTGTGGTATAGAACTGATATAGAAATGATGTCAAAACATCATGCCAATATCAACACACCACAAGGGGGCTTAGGAATTCTTACAATAGCTACAATTCTAGCCTGAAACCCTGTTCACCTCTGATGGTTAGACCCAAAAACTGTCATAAACTAATGCTCCTCTTTTATGCCAGATTCTCTTTCAGGAGAAAGAGTCTTCAGAAATCGTGCTTTTCCATTTATTCAGCATCAACTTTCATTTTCATAGACACACGTTTGTTTGTTTGTTTGTTTTACTTATGTCCTTATATTTTTCCCTACTCACGTCTCTCATATTTGTGAATAAAATATTGTATTCTTTTCCTTCATGGTTCTTATTAAACACACACACACACACAAAGGCACATGATAAGTTTCTTATCCAGATCCACTAATTTTCAAATGTTAATAATAAGTTAAAGTTATTTGAATAACATAAAAGTTATTAAAAGTTAATAATAAGTAAAAAGGTAATGAATATTTATTAGTAAACTGTCATATAGAAGTAGATAATTCTGGGAGCAGCTGGGTGGCTCAGTTGGTTAAGCATCGGCCTTCACCTCAGGTCATGATCCTGAGGTCCTGGATTGAGTCCTGCATTGGGCTCTCTACTCAGCAGGGAGTCTGCTTCTCCTTCTCCATCTGTGCTCTCTCTCAGGGGTGCCTGGGTGGTTCAGTGGATTAAAGCCTCTGCCTTCAGCTCGGGTCGTGATCTCAGGGTCCTAGAATAGAGCCCAGCATCAGGCTCTCTGCTTAGCAGGGAGCCTGCTTCCCTTCCTCTCTTTCTGCCTGCCTCTCTGCCTGCTTGTGATCTCTCTCTCTGTGTCAAATAAAGAAATAAATAAATCTTTAAAAAAAAAATCTATGCTCTCTTTCTCTCTCAAGTAAATAAATAAAATATTTTTTTTAATAATAAGTAAAAAGGTAATGAATATTGATTAGTAAAGTGCCATATAGAAGTAGATAATTCTGGAAGCAGCTGGGTGGCTCAGTTGGTTAAGCATCTGCCTTCACCTCAGGTCATGATCCTGAGGTCCTGGGATTGAGTCCTGCATTGGGCTCTCTACTCAGCAGGGAGTCTGCTTCTCCTTCTCCATCTGTGCTCTCTCTCATTCTCTCTCAAGTAAATAAATAAAATCTTTTTTTTTTTTAAGTAGCTAATTCTGAATAAAGTATAATGAAAAATCAACAGGTTTTCAAACATGATTCTAATTTTTTAAATGAAAATTTAAAAGCCAAACATCTCCCTCTAATTTCTTATGTTCTGCCAGAATTAATTTTTTCAAAAGCAAATGAAATAAAAGTTGTTGAAATAGTCATGCTAACAAAATATATCCATTAGAGCATTTAAATGTAAATGTCTTTTGAAAAAATTCATAGATTGTACAGAGAATATTTTTATTTTTTCTAACTGTATTCACAATGGAAAAAATGTTGAAAACACGAATGAAAAACAAACAAAAAATTGCCTATAATATGATCACTTAATATAATGAACATTTAAGTGTTAGTATAAATGATCCTAGTCCTTTGTCCTTGGATGTGCAGAATCACATATGAGGAAATGTGGTATATATTTCATTATCAAGATATACTGAATGGTTGTTCTTGGTCTCTCTTCATTATGCCATTGTGTTACTACTTCTATTTGGTAAGATACATGCTGACCAAGAGTCAGTTGATTATTGTTCCCAAAAATGTTAGTGGGAACTATAAAAAAAAAAAAATCATTGACTAAGTAAATACAGCCAAGATAACTATAAAAAATTGAGGTGGATGATAATCGGTTATGCATCTGCCTTCAGCTCAGGTCATCATGGCTTCTCCCTCTGCCTGCAGCTCCCGCTGCTTGTGCTCTCAAGCTCTCTCGAGCTCTCTCTCTGACAAATAAATAAAATCTTAAAAGAAAAAAAAAAAGAAGCCTGAGTGGAAAAGATAGGCAATGAACTCCTAAATATATATTTGTGGATGGTATATAAATCAATGTACAGCAATCTTAGAGGAACTAAGAGGAAGTACTGTTTACAAAGGGTACTGAGTGAAAACCTGTTAAAACAGGATGTGAGCTGGGGTACCTGGGTGTCACAGTTGGTTGAGCACCGGACTTTTGGTTTGGGCTCAGGTTGTGATCTCAGCATCATGAAATCCAGCCCAGCCTCAAGCTCCACATTCAGCACAGAGTCTGCTTAAGACTCTCTCTCCCTTTTCCCTGACCCCTGCCCCCCAAAATAAGTAAATATATCTTAAAAAAAAAAAAAAAAGCAAAACTATGTGAACAAACACTGAAAGGAAGAGGGGAACAGCCATGTGGCTCTGTGAGAACAGAGCTTCGCACATGGAAGGGATGACAAGCACAAAGGGCCAATTTAGGGAGGCCTTAGGGCGGCCATATGACTAGGGAGCAGGGAAAGAGGGGAAAGTGGGAACAAGTGAGGTCAGAGAGCCAGATGGCAGTCCAAAAGAAAGCTGACACAACTTGGCAGAAAACAATGAGGAATTCAAGATTTTTCTGTGTGAGGTGAACGCCATAGTGGCCAGATCTAACTTTCTTTTAAAGAATCATATTGGCAAATAATACATTATATGCTAATTAGTTTCATTTAAATTAATAAAATAAATTCATAGAAAAAAGCTTACAAAAATAAATTTTAAAAATAAAAAATAAATAAAATACTTTTGTTAAAAAAATCATATTGGCTGCTGGGTAGAAAAAAAGGGGCAAATGTACTTGAAAGCTAGTTAGGAGGCTCAAGCTTTTTGGAATAAAGTGGCAAAAATGAAGGGTTTAGAAGGGATTGAATTTTGAATATATTTTAGTTTTGCTGAGGGACAAGATTTAACAATTACTTCCAGGTTTTGGGAACCTGCAAAAACTAGGATGCAGCTTGAAGGATGATGATGATGATGATGATGATTCAAGAAGAATGACGCAGAAGTCACTGCTTAGGAAGAAAGAAAATTCTCCTGCATGTAAAAATCAATAAATTATAATATAATTTATGCTTACAGTGAAAATTGAAATTTTAAGACAAATATGTCCCTTTTTAGTGATAATTATGTGGCTCAATTTCCCTACGAATCAACGAATTATGAACCTAATCTCATCAGATAAAGAGGTTTCTATGGTTTATTACTGCTCATAATAAAAAGAATGCAAGGGGCATGTTGTTAGCACAATACTTTGTTAAGCAGATGGTATATGACTTCAAAATACACTTTTTAAAGTAAGGTTACTGCTTTTATACTTATTGTTTCTGTCATCTTTTTTCTTCTTTCCTTCATGTAAGAAAAAAAATATCACAAAATGAATGCACGTTGCCTTTCTGTTCCTGGATGCTGCCTCAGTCAGCTCCTGTTGAAAAGTTACAAGTTCCTTGTTATCATCACTTTTCAATCCCTTTGTACCCTGCTGGCACTCCAAACCACACTATAATCAAATATGTGTTGTAAAATTGTATTTCTATAACAGAGTCTATTGAATTCTACCCAAGTTAAAAAAAAAATCCAAGTGTTCAGAACCCTTTGTCTTCTATATGGAAGAAGTTGTTGATGCCTCATAAACACTGAGGAATATGCATAGTGGAAACAAAGGTGAGGATTTAGTAGATAACTGGGCAAGTACTTGGACAGGGAGTAGAAAAGGCAGTTGTCTGCATGAGACATCGATACTTTTGATAGTTCTCTGTAGATTCCTGAAGATTTTGAGTATGCCAGACAGGATGTGAGAGCTGTACAAAGTCATCTGGAAAACAGAACAGCATGGCTGCATCAGTTATTATAGAATCAAACTTTAAATTTTACATTAAAACTTATAATCCAGAATGACAGGAAGCTCCTCAAGGATAGAAATCACCAGAAGAAAAGAGCAAGAAATGAGAATGACCTTCTGAGAGATAATGGTTCATAGCATTAACCTTCCCAACTTCTCTTACAGCATTATTTATTGTCAAGTAAGTTTCAAATACACACTTATATCAAATCTAAGACTGAAGGAAATAAAATTTCTGTCATCACGGTGTTATTTAGGTCTGTGTGGACTATGACTGCAACACTGCCCTTTAGGATAAACTTGCTTCAACCACAGGGAGCAATATTGAAACTGATCCACTGAGAAACATATTCCTATATAAATTGTTTTTGTTGTATTCATTTCCACTCTAGCTGCCATGAGTTAATAGCTGTAACAGACTCATGATATCATGTTGTTTCCAAGAATTGCTTCACTTGAAGGTCTGTAGCACACAACTAAACTAAAATATTGAGTGTGTGAGAGTCATGCATGAACTATAAAAAGCAGAAGGGAATTAGTATCAACACCAATATCTTGGCTGAGAGTCTAAATGTTATCCTTTGACAGTGGCAGACTATTAAACAATTTTTAAGTAAGACATTTTTTCCACCACAAGGAAAATATTCATTTATACTTCACAACTCAGGATTTAAGTCTTTAAAAGAAAATACACTGTCTGTACCATGGATTATCTAAAGACATTAGAAAGACTTGCCAATACAATTGGCGTGAGATTGGAAGGTTTGAAACTGTTTTTAAATAAAAAATGGTGTCTAAGAACAAATGAGTCATAGACAAAAAGCCAAACCATCTCATTCTGAAGAAATTAGGAAATATCAAAAAAACAAAGATTGCATAAGAAAATATGAATAAAGAATAAAAGAAAGATTGCTTTATTCTTATCAACCTTTGTTGTTCTGTACTATGATCTTAGACATTTCAGTTATATTTTATTTGATAGTAAGCTTCACATGTTTTGCAAGCCAAGCTTGTCTCCCATGGCTTTTCATTCACCCGTGGAATATATTTTACAAAAGGAATATGATAAGAAGTGTTCCCAATAGCTAGAGAATTCACAGTGTGTCTTCATTATCTAACTCAGAGTTTCTCAGCAGAGGCACTATTGACGTTTGGGGATGGATAATTCTTTTTTGCAGGACCTTGTTCCTGTTCACTGCAGGATATTTAGCAATATCCCTGGCTACTGGATACTAGGTACCAGTAGCAGCTCTCCAGTTGGACAACCTCAAATGTCTCTAAAAATTGTTATATATCCTTTTTGGGGCAAATTCACCCTCATTTGGGAACCATTGATCTAAATCAAGAAGCTATGCAATTTAAAAAAAAGGAAAATATACAATAAAATTTTTGCCATGTATCTATACACAACATGTACGCTTGTCCAATTATACCTCTTCTATGAATTCTTTAAGACTTCATATAATGAAATTAACATTGCACCAAGAACAAGTTAGTATCAAGTAAAATGTCTTATGTGGATCATGCACTTAAATAAAGGAGTTTGTGCGTTCTGAACAAGCAGAGCTGTGTATGCGGTCTCTAGTCCTTAAATTCAGAGGACTAGAATTTAAGGACTCAGTCCTTAAATTCAGTTTATGTGTAGGCTCACGAAGTCTCTACATGGCTGTCAAGATAATGAGAAAGGAAGAGGAAGAGAAGACAGAAATTAAAAATAAAATGGAATGAAAATCTGAGTGAGGAATGAATAGTAGAACTATGAAATCAATAAAGTTGATGGTAATCAAAGTGCATTGTGGGAAGCTTTTTCTTGGAGACTTAAAGCTGAAACAGCAGATTTAACACAATTTAGAATTAGTGTCCAAGTCACAGATCACATATTGGTCATGCATAAAATAATACAAGAAAAAGTCACCAGAAAGAGTTTCTGCAAGCGGATATGGTGCTTATACAAGTGGCTTAAGATGCAAGCTTCTGGAGTTCAAGGATCTTTGCCCTTTCAAAAGAACATTCCATAGATGAAGAATTGTCGATATTATTTCAATACCAGAATTAGTTGGACAGTATTTTGAGGAAGAATGTTAGGGGATCAATAAATTGTATGTAAAATTTGTTTCCTAATTGTCCATTTAGACTTCCCTCAAAGTCAAGAATGTGAGAAATATGTACAAAGGGAGACAGAGCCCAAGAAGAGCTATGCTCAGAGAAAGAAGCAAACTGGTATATCAGACTTCAAAAGTGATAGGGAGCTGTGGAACGCTGTTTGTAACAGACACTGCTAATTCAGACCAAATACCCGCTTTAAGCAGAACTGCATCCCTTGGATGAGATCTAATTATTAGAAATGCTCTACCCCACCTCCCACCCCCAAACATTAATCTTTGATTTGACTAAACTAAACCAAATGACATTCAAAAGAGATTCTATTTCTAAGATTCATAGATGGCTTTTACAAACGAATTTTTCGGCTGGATACCAGATGGATGAATTTAGGAATAAAAGGCTTCTATCTACAGAGTAGATAACATCTATATTAAGTTCAGAAATAAAACACCAGACAAAAACATTGTGAAATGTGATTTTCTCACCACAGTGAAATAAATAAATAAATAAATAAATAAATAAATAAAGGCATGAGAGATGGTGGTTTACTCTAAAAGGACAGCTCATGAACTGGCCACCTGCTCAAATTGGAACTGCCACTTATGTTTCAAACAGGACACTTCAAGGATTGCTTTGATGTGTTGAGGGGAGGAGAGCAATTTGCCTGCGGACTCAAACAAGGACTCCAGTTGCTTTCAGGGTCATCTTTCTAGGCCTCCGTTTTCTTACTGGAAAATGAGGATGGTAGCCTTAGATAATTACTTCCCAAAGTATGTTCCATGGAATATTATTCTTAAGAGAGTTATGAAAAACCATTCCTCAGCAAATTGGCACATGTCACATTCTCTATAATATGGATATATACTGTGGATAATATGGGGTTTCAACATATTACAAGTGTTTTCATTCACCCAATATACCAGTATCGTTAGGCTGATTTACCTATAAGCAACTTGATCAAGACCACACTACATGTAAATGAAAAGGAAACCCGGTACAGTTCCCCTGTTATAGATTTAGAAAGCACATTAGAGTAGCACAGATTTTAAAAACCTTATAGTAAAGAAACATGTTTATGTGTACCAATATTTTCCAAATTATTTTGACCACAGAATCTTTTTTTCACGTAACGTATATTTAGGTTCTGCAGAATGGTCTGAAAAACATAAGTCTCAGTTATGTCTAATATATTTTCAAGGTCTAGCATATTATAAATATAAGGTTAAAAAGAAGTTTATCACAAGACATGCTTATATAATCTGTTCAGAGACAGCAGGTATATCCTCTATTCTGTCCAGGAGGTTGTAGTTCTTCAATTTTGGAATGAGATACTGAGAGTGAAATGAGCACACTTCATGTCCAGCAGAATAATATTGAAAAGGGATCTGTTAAATAGTAGTGCAGCATATATCCAATGAACCGACATAAAAGACTATGCTTGCCAATCAGGAAAAACCCTGTTTCTGTGGTGTACAGCTTTTCCAGCTCTCTGCTTACTGTCACGATGTTGCCAGGCTTTCCAACTGCATGGTTGGTAACACAGAAGTTTTCTGAAGAACTAAACAAATTTTGCTTTTGCTAGCTTTTCTTGCACCTAACAGCTATATAACTAAAAACGTATATAGTACATGTAAGTGTGCAATTCATGTTACATGTGTAAAGCACTTGCAGTTATATAAATGGTGTTATGCATATAACACACTTCAAGTAATGCTAACCCATGGCAAGAGCTAATAATGTAACAGTGTGGACAATATTGAGTGCCAACATACTACAAGTTTTGTCATCTACCCAGTGTGGTATTATCATTATTCTCACTTACATAAAGCAGCTTGAATAAGATCACACTATAAGTGAGTGAGAAGGCAACTGAGTACTGTCCAAATACAAATTAATTGTTCTGAAGCACTACCCCCTGCAGGAAATGTACCTTGTCAAATCTCAGTTCCAGCTTAGAAGCTAGTAGCTACTCCTCCTGCTTGTAGTAGGTGGCTTGAGGGCACAACAGAGGGGTCTGCTCCCTTTATATTTAGGCTTTAACAATTCTAAGAGGAAGAAGACTGGGGTTGGGTGACTTTTTTATTCCTCCCAAACTCTATCTTCTTTTATTCAGAGTTAGTTTTAGACACAAATGAATTTTGAAATAAGCTGGGCCAAAAAACCAAAAAACCAAAAAAAACAAAACAAAACGAAACAAAAAACTATTTTACTATTTCATACATTTTTTTAGCATTTTGCAGTTTATAAAACAATTATATACCCATTTACCCTTTTCAACTCTAAAAATACTATGATATAAATAGAAAAGAATTATATTTTTATAATTTTACATTTTATAATTTTATGTTTTATAATTATATACAAATTATATTCAAGAACATGGATGTAAACCTTTAATACTATGTGTCATAAGAATCTATGTAGATCTACCATACAAGTAAGTTTATGTTTAGAACTTCTAAGCATTGAGAAAATATGCTTTGAATGATCACTCTCCAATTTTCCTTCCCATTGTTTAAAAAATTCGATTTCCAAGGAAATACCAAGGCAAGGTCAAAATTCAGTGTCTTACAGGTTGACCATTTTCACTATAGTAGTTTTCTAGGTGAATGAATCTTTTACTAAGAAAATAAGGTGCTCTGAGTTAGAAACTACAATCATGAACTGGAGAAAAAATTTTCTAAGTATTCCATAATCTAAAGAAAAGCACAAAGATCTACCCTTTTCCAGGATCACCAGTCAGCTTATCAACCTCCACTCCCCCTTTCTTCATTTATATGACCATCACCTCTAAGCAGCCTTGGAAAAATGACTCAACCTGTGGGGGAGATCACTAAACCAAACTGAAGGGTTACTCCAAAATCCTTTTAAAATCTTATATCTTCCTTACTCCTGTCTAAGAAAAGAAATTAAAAAAAAAAATAGACTAATCTCAAGGTGGAGAAAGGAGGCAGAAGCAGAGTACTATGCACTCCCACCATTTGTTATGGCAAAAATGCATGAATTTTCTGTGGATTAGGTGAATACTACAGAAAAGAGATGGATTTTAGCCATCTTACCTGAACCTAAGAAGGATGCTAGGGTATCCTCTGCTAGGGCTAAAGAAATTAAGAAGAAAGAAAAAACGAATCTACCAGCAGGGGCAAGTACTTGGGACCTAGCTGAAGGCTGATTTCCCAGGTTTGGGAACCGTGCTGTGTGTCTGTCTGCGCTGTGTGTGTGTGAGAGAGAGAGAGAGAATTTCTTACTGGGTTGTCTGAACTCACACATCCTTCCCAGGAAAAATCCAGAATTTCAGCACAGCCACAGAATAGACATGAATCACATGCCCTTTTCTTGAACTCCTTCTTCCTGACCTTAGACAAAAGGAAATTAATTTAGTATAAGGTAAAGGGAGCCAAGTACCACATAACTAAATGTGTTCTGTGCACATACACCCATGCTCTAAGGTAAGGGGCAGGAAGGGGAAGTAAAAGAACCTGCTAGGCTTCTTTCCCACCTTATAACTGGCTGGGGATATGTTAGTGGCTCAGTTTGTTAAGTGTCTGCCTTCGTCTCAGGTCATCATCCCAGGGTCTTGGGACGGAGTCCCATAGTGGGCTGCTTGCTCAGCAGGGAGCCTGCCTCTCCCTCTGCCTGCTCCTCCCCCTGCTTGTGCTTGCCCTCTCTCTGACAAATAAAGGAGTAAAATTAAAAAAAAAAGAAAGAAAGAAAAAGAAAAAGAACTGGCCAGTGTAGTGGAGGGCAAAGAATGTCATCAGTTTATCAGTGTCTAACTTTAGATTATGAGACACTTAGAACTTTTGGTTTCTAACTTTTTGTTACACCACATAGTTTTTCATACACCTTCTTAAAGGGTTACATTCTATACCCTGTATTTATTTATTTTGACTGTCTTGAGTAGGAAAGAAGCAAAAACAACAGTCTTTTCCTCCTGAGTAGGGAAAACCCAGTCCTTCCTCCTGCGTGTCTCCTCTAATCTCACAACACTGCCTTACACTCACGATACTTCTGACACTAGATGCGTGAGGATTTCCCCACCAAGCAATTCTCTGACACCTGCTGGCTCTCCTACAATTTAACTCAGCTCTGACTCTATCTACCTGGAGATGGTGTCAGATCCCACAGGTTAAGGACTCAATTGCATGAGATTTGCCTCCTCCTTCAGATGCCAAGAGCAAGTAGTATGTCCCAAGGTTATCTACAACTCCTGTTCAGTTAGGCTACTAATCAGAGGCTCCCATTACCCCCTCCTTGGGTTTAATTAATTCATTAGAGTGACTCACAGAACTCAGAAAAACAGTTACATTTGCCAGTTTATTAAAGATATGATAAGGATGCAGATAGACAGATGAAGAGATACATAAGGTGAGGTTTGGAGAGTCCTAAGTGCTGGCATTTCTGTCCACATGGAGTTGGGATGTGTCGTCCTCCTGGTACATGGATGTATTCACCCCCTAGAAGCTCTCTAGACCCTGTACTTTTGGGGATTTTATGGAGTCTTCATGGTGCAGACATGCTTGATCATAAACTCCATTTCCTGCCCTTCTCCCTTCTCAAGAGAATTGGAAAGGAGCTGAAAATTCCAAGCTTCTAATTATGTCCTGGTCTTCTGGAGACCAGCCCTCATCTAGGAGCCATCCACAAACCCACATAGAATCACTGCATTAGAACAAAAATATTCCTATTACCCAGGAAATCACAAGGGTGTCAGGAGCCATGTGTCAAGAACTGGGGGGAGGGGGGGAGAGACCAAGATATATATTTCTTATTAGATCATACATCTTTAAAAAGGTAATTAAGTTATAATGAGGTTATCAGGGTAGGTCTTAATTTGATATGACTGGTATACTTATGGGAAAGGAAATTAAGACACAAACATGTACAGAAAGGAGACTGTTTGAAGATGCAGGGAGGATACAACTATCTACAAGCCAAAGAGAGAGGCCTCAGAAGAAACTAACCTTGGGGGGTAACTTGATCTCAGACTTCAAGCCCCCAGAATTGTGAGAAAATAAATTGCTATTGATTAAGTCACCCAGCCAGTGGTATTTTGTTATGATAGCACTAGAAAACTAATACAAGATCTATATCATAAGATTTTGAAGACATAGTAGATTTGCAATTTGACAAGAGCAGATTATCTAAAAGGACATGAACATATTACCTTGGGAATTAAACATATATCACACTCAGTGTTAATAAAAGTGAGTTTTCTAGCACATCTCCTGTTTGAAATACACTTCAAAATTTAGAAGTAAATTTTCTTAGTGCTTTAGTGTTACACTTTTTTTGTGTACTTTGAGCTTTTCTTGGTTTATTTTCCTAAGGATAGAACTCTTGAGACATAATGGTTTTCAAAAGTATTATTAATAGCAAACTCAAATAATTGCAAAATCATCAAGATTTATATGCAATCTGTGGGAAAATGAATCCAATTTTTTATAAAAACTTTTTTCTTAAAACAAATTAAATAGCTACATATGACAGGTTTATGAATCTAAGCTGAGATACAGAAAAATAGTTACAATGAATGAGTGTGTAGAAATTCTCACACATCCCAGGTGCTCATTGTTATTTGTATTTAATATCTCTGAAATTGATTAATAACTTATTCTGGTCCAAGATACAACAAAGAATTACTCCCACAAATTCAAGGAAATGCTGAGCTTGTTCTAGTGGTTTGGTTTTTGGTCACCAGAATTCCTTCTCTAATGTTACATGAAAAGCCCTTTTAGGTAGACTTGGAAGGTCTAGACTCATATTTTGATCCATAAATTAACATTAGCTGAGACATCTTTATACATTGCTTTCTTTATCCTCAGACTTTCTCCTGAGTTTAGCTCCACCTTGTTAGAGGCTTGTAGTTAAAGAATATCTCCTATTTCCAAGTGTGTTATAGACTATGCATTTTATTGCTCTCTAATGTCAAGAAAGGACATTAAATACATACATACATGGCACCTTTTACAAAGAAAGTGAACTTTATTCTCTTAGCTGTCTATAATGAAGTTCCATTCCAACATGGTGTCTCTTCTTGTCCTTGACCTGGATCATAGCTTTTTCTATGACTGTAGATGGAATAGATGACTGTCTACTCTTCCATACTGATTTTAATTATATCTAATATGGAATTATAACTCCACTGGTAATGAGAGAAAGAACATGTCCATGTTTCTTTTTTTTTTAATTATATTTTATTTTTTCAGTGTTCTAAGATTCATCGTTTATGCAACACACCCAGTGCTCCATGCAATACACGCCCTCCTTAATACCCACCACCAGGCTCACCCAACCCTCCAACCCCTCTCCCCTCCCAAACCTTCAGTTTGTTTCTCCAAGTCCACAGACTCTCATGGCTCATCTCCCCCTCCAATTTCCCCCAATTCAGTTTTCCTTTCCTTCTCCTCATGTCTTCCATGTTATTCCTTATGCTCCACAAGTAAGTGAAACCATATGATAATTGATTCTCTCTGCTTGACTTATTTCACTAAGCATCATCTCGTCCAGTCCTGTCCATGTTGATAAAAAAGTTGGGTATTCATCCTTTCTGATGGAGGCATAATATTCCATTGTACATATGGACCATATCTTCTTTATCCATTCATCTGTTGAAGGGCATCTTGGCTCTTCCCACAGTCTGGCAATTGTCCATGTTTCTAAATGTGTTTTGCCCATTGGATCCCACATGTCTCATAGAATGTGCTTTAGGAATATAATGTTGGAGATACTGTGAAGGAAGTATCAACAGGATTCAATAAACAACCTGAGTGAGAGTAGAGAAGTACGATATTCTTAGTCATGGAAAAATCATGGTTTTATTTTGTTAAGAAAAATTATCAAAAAGTTGTAAAGTATCTATAAGGTTAAAGAAGAAAAAGGAAGTGGTGTGTCTTTTCAATGACAGATGAGGCACAGGTCCAGCCAAAAATTACTTAAGTACTTTTGAGTACTCTTTTTTCCAACTCCCTGTTTATAACTGATTAAAGTCTCAGATTTGCTAAAGTTACATGTTCACTTGCAGATTTTGTCTGGCAGATATGAAAATAATTTCTGTCCAAAATAATTGATAACCTCAAAGATTATGGTTTTCTTTGCCTTTTAAGAGATTCACTAGCGTTGTGTCTAAACTTGCAATATTATTCAAACTGTTCTTTATTAAATATTTTTAGATACTCAGCTTCTAAAAGACTTTTTGAACTAGTCTTAGCAACTGACTGGTTCCATTATTAATTAAGGAATTGAATACAGTTGTTGGTATGTGCTCATTTTATGTTTGTATAAAAGCCTTGTTGTACATTTTAGAAATTATACTTTAGCAACTTATAAAAAATGTTGTCATTACAAAGAGGGAGTATTTCATAGAGTAAAAGTTCACCTTTAAATATTTTGCTTTTGAGATATTGTAAATATTTTTCTTTTGGACCAAAAGTCTTCATCATGACAGTTTTCTTTTGCTTGAAGCATGCTTGCCTACAAGATAATAAACTTTAAAATTGTAGCTAAATTTATTAGAGAAATACAACGATTCACAGAGAAAGAATTGTTATGACATATTTATAACTCTACTTTTCCAATATCTTCAGCATATGTTGAAATTTGTAATTCTATACTAGTCCAGAAACTTAAGTACTTACACAGGAGAGGCCCTGTAGACCTCTATGTAAAGATTTCTTAGTTTTGCCTGCTATCTAAAAGTGTATTCCAAAGCTCATTACCCAGTACACTTCTTACTCTAACATCTGGTTGGAAACAGAGCATGTCTCTCATCTTCCTACACTGAAATAAATAAAACTACAAAGATAATAATGGCCAGAAGTTACTTCATGTTATTCTGAAAATTAATTTTAGTGATAGGCACTAGTCTTGAGATTAGATTTTTAAAAATCTGGGGGAAAAAAAAGAAAAGAATCTTGCATAGGGAAAAAGCAACAAGATAGTTTTCTAAAAGCAAGCCCTTGTTTTAAGAATTCGTTGGCTTAATAAATGAAAGAACCTGAGGCTGAACACATGCCATAATGATTACATTTTGCCGGAAAAGTCAGTGCCTCTGGCTTTTTTGCTTTAGAGCCAAAAGTAATCCTCTTTCTGGTCTGTAGTTGCAGCTCTGAGTCATTCCTTCTACCGGAGATAAGGAATAGAGATCAGAAAATAACAGGCATATAAATATAACTAACTGAAACAACATGAAACTGACCCAAGTCAAGTTATAGAAACAGTCTATGATTGACAAAACAGCTATTTTTTTATAATATAGTGAAGATTGATAAATAGTTTTTATGCCTAAAGCTGTTGTTTAATTTAATAAAACCAGTCATATTAATTTGGCCATCCTCCTGAGTTGGATTGAGACTCAGTTATGAAAGCAGCTACGGATCCTTTCCAGATGCCTGTGGGAATGGTACTGATGTCCTCAAAGGCTGAATACATACAAGCTTGCTAACTGATTAAATAAAACATTTATTTTAGGTGTTAAAATATAACTGCATAAATCAAAAAATAAGCAAAGCATATGCTGTCCATTTTATTCTAGGTTTATTTCTACACCCCCTTCATTTTAGTTAAAAAAGTCCTAAGTATAACAAAAATTAGGGATCTAAATTAAAATTCTGATTCTATTTTAAAGCACTAAGAACAAATCCAGGCAGTGACATCCATGTCTAATCTGCAAATCTTTTGACTTTCATGGCCAAGGATGACAAAGTCCTACTTCATAAGTATAGTACTTGAAAATACATATAACATTTATGCTAGTGTATCTGGAAACTATCAAATTAAATATGTATCTTAAATTATGGCAATAATTAGCATTAATATTTTTGAATGTTTATTATGTGGTTGTAATGGAACTTGGTTAAACACTTTATAACAATCTTTTTTTTTCCCACGCTATAAAGTAGATACTATTATTTTATTACAGTTTATAAATAAAGATATTGAAACTTAGAGAAATTAAGTAACTTGCCTAAAGTCACACATATACAGCAAAAATGATAGGAACTCAGGGAATCAAACTTCAAAAGTAGATTTCTAAACACTAGTCTATGTGGACTCCTTTGGCTTCATGTAGTATCTTTGTAAATAAATCTTGGCTAAGAAATACAATTAACATTTAGTTACTTTATTCCTGCAAGATGTCTCACTGAAGTACTACTAATAATTATAATTAACCAAGCCAACAGAAAATTACCATTAGAGAAATCTAAACTTTACCATAATTAATTAATTTACAACTAGTCATTTCTTATGGCCATGCTATAATCTAGTGTTTTTGTTTCCACAAGTAAATAACATAAAGAAGCTCATAATTCAGGGTGCCTGGGTGGCTCAGTCGATTAAGCCTCTGCCTTTGGCTTAGGTCATGATCTCAAGGTCCTTGGGATCAAGGCCTGCATCGGGCTCTCTGTTCAGCAGGGAGCCTGCTTCCTGCTCTCTCTCTGCCTACTTGTGATCTCTCCTTCTGTGTTAAATAAATAAAATCTTAAAAAAAAAAAAAAGAAGCTCATAATTCATGATTTTATCCCCACCCTACTTATATCATATCTTCATAGGAAATCAGTATTTTTTAAATCAAACAAAATATGTTTTGATTTCCAAGAATTCTGCTATGTTCCCAAATTCTCAGTTGTATTTGCATTCAACCATTGTAAGTTCCACTGTTCTATATTTTTAATGGAAGGCAGATAAAGTCCCAACTTTTTCTTTTTTTTACTATGTATGTTTTCTTAAAAATACATTTCTTACTTTAGATATCTAGAAAGTATATTAAAGATAATCAACATTTTTATAATCTCTGCCCCAAGTGGCATGGAAACGGCCCATGATCTGAACCGTCTCAAAGCTTTTGCTGCAGCTTCTTTTTGAAGTTTTAAGAAGTTATGACTTCCTCCACACCGGTGCACTGGCATAATACCCCCATGCCTGCAGGTCCCAGCACTATTGTTACCATGGTGTTTTGATGGGCTCCACATTCGCAGCTCTCCAAGGATCCGTGACTGAGTTGAATGAAACCTTTGCTACTTGGCAAGAGTAGCAAGAACACATAAAACCTGCCAGCTGTCAAGGATGTAAATGGTGATTTTGTTTCACTTTTTAATGAATTAAAGCAGGATTGAAATCTATCCAAAGACAGCATGTTTGGCCTTTTAAAGGAAAAAAAAAAATGAAGTGGGATGTTTTCTTCTCTCTTGGCAATGGTGTGCAGTGAGGTGTTGATGATTAGTACGGGTAGTCAACACTCCAGGAAAGCTATCTAAAGACTGTTTTTGTTGTTGGTTTCTTTTACCTCTAATCAAATGCACTCTATTGGCCTGAGGCAAATAGTCCTTCCCCATTCAGAAAGAATTTTCTTAGAAAAATTTCTATACCTCTGACCTTCCCCAAAGGCAAAAAATGTTTCCTCAAATGTTATTCTCTCTCAAATCATTCAATAGGGTGTGTGTGTTTGGGGGAGTATACCCTAAAAACTATATATTTTTTTTACTTATTTTATTTTATTTTTCTTGTGTTCTTTTTCCAAAGCCAGCAATGAGTGAAATTTATGTATGCAAATTTGATTCACTGAATCACAGCAAGTACTCATAGGAACTGACAAAACACAGTTGCACATCTCTCAAATGCAATCAGAATTAAATTATTTTGTTAATAGTTATAAGGTATTTTGTATGACCATTTAAGTTTCATCCAATTATGTATTCACCTGTATAAGAAATGTGCAAGAAAATGTATAGGTTTGCTCTTTTGTTTGTACCAAAATAGTAAGATCTTTAACTCTCCATACTTTAGTTTTTGCTTTTTAATATGAAAACAATCTTCTGGTGGCGATTTGGCAAAAAGCACGAGAAAAGAGACAATTTTACTGTCATTTGACCTGTATTTGCATTTTTTTCTCTATTATGTAATAATACAGAATTGGCGTTCTCCCATCTTCTTCCCTGAAACAAATGTACTTTGTAAGATCTGCCCTGTTTCTCTCTGGAATTATCAGCCGTCACTAGATTAGAGATGACAATGTCCCTTTGTCTCTACATTTGTGATTCACTTTATGAATCATTAACGTCAACCCAACTCTTTTCACCAGTAGGACATTATGTGATCACATGCTTTATTTGACAGAGAATGGATAAAACGGAATTAGGGAATTTTACTCTCTTTGATAAAGAACACTTCCACTTAGACTTGAGACAATTTATTTAAGCTTAAAATGGCCTTAATGTAGAGGATATAAAAATCAAGTAGTCAGAGCCTTCTAAGAAAAAACCAGTGCCACTCCTTCCCAGAAAACTGATCAAAATCAGAAAAAAAAAAAAAAAAAAAGAAAAGAAAAGAAAAGAAAAAACAAATCTGGTTGGCAAAACAGATTGTGTCCATTCAATGCAACAATCTACTCAAGGCTCAGTAATGGGTTAAACCAAACTCTCTTGTATCCAGCCACTTCTGAACTGAAGCCAGGACTTGTTTAAACAGTTTTGTTACTTTTGCTTGCTTGTGAAACCTGGTAGCATTGGTCTTTTATGCCTCACTATTGCCTTGGTTGGAGAGATTGTTTTCAAAAGACAATATTCCCTTCTTCCCCTTCCAACATGGCAAAGATTGCCATAGGTGACTATGAGTACTTTAGAAAATGTAGTAAGTTTATAGTCATTATTTCTTCAAGTACCCACCAGATATTTGTAACTGCTATATATTGTAGCATATAAAAATTCTAAAAGTTTATTCAGGAACTATAGCCAAAAAAGGGGTATGCTTAAGTTGATGTAAAAGGATGATTTACAGTTACCCAATTTCAAAACATTGAACTCTTCTCAATATTCAGAGGAGTAAAGTAAAAAAACCCAAGACTTAAAGTCAGAAATTATATGTTGAAATGCTTGATCTTAAGCTCATATCCATCATCTGTCATGTGTTAATGAAAATAATAGCATAACAGGATTGTTCTCCATCAGAAGAAATAATATGTGTAAAAACATGTTTTAAACAGTCAAGTTTGCTATTAGATTTAGTATGTGAGCAAAGAGGCTTTTTTTGAAAAAATAATTTTTACCTGAAGATTTTATAAAATATCCTTAACTACGAATTTCAAGTTAAAATTTTCTTTGAATTTTGGTCAGTTCCTTATACAGATAGATACTTCAGTTGTAGCAATGTATATACAAAATTATTCCTTAATTTGTTTATCAGAATTCAATTATTTTGCTATGAGTCTTTCATTTAAGAATATAGCTAATTTTGTCATTGAATATAAACTTTAATTTGTTACTAATCAATAGTTTGTTAAAATCATATTTTAATGGCATGTCTTTACCCACAGGCAATCTCAAAACTCATAGCTGAAAATCATTTTTATGTTCTCTGAAGCTAAACATAATTAGACAAGTTGCCATTTATAACTTTAACACACCTTAAGGAAACATTTTTTAAAGAAATAGTTAAATTTTGCTCTATTTTATATATATATATGTATATACATATATATATATTCCAAATCTCAAGTTATATTCCAAATCTCTATTATATATATATATATATATATATATATATATTCCAAATCTCAAGTTAAAATTGATGTAAGAATGTAGTTGAGAAACGATTTAATGGGTAACATTTCAAAACTATACTAAGTACATAATTTATTTAGGGTTGAATGACCATTGTTTTATAAAAAGCACAGCATATATATTTCACTCAGAGTTATAAGAAGGCAGAAGAAAGAAAGGAAAAAAAGAAATGCCTAAGTCCTATATAGCTGGGAGGCATTTGCGGTAGGTAAGAACATAGAAAATCTACCCTTGTGGTTTCTACATCTATTTTAAAAACTAATCATGTGAGCTTAAATGAGTCCTAAATACACATAAAGCCTAATACAGAAAGCAGAGTTTAGTTTTCTGACATTTAAACATACTTGAATACATGTGACTACATTTTCATTTTGTTTGTACAATGAAATATTAAAGATGGTGTAAATGTAATTAAAATAACACATAATCATTAAATAATACTTAGTCATAATGATATCTAAATAATTACTGTGTCAACAGTTCTAAGTATTTTATACATACTAACTCACTTTATTGTCACAAGAATCCCAGGAGAAAAAGACTATTATTATTATCATTTACAGATGACAAAGCTAAGACCAGTAGAGATAAAGTAACTTGCCATTGATCTCACAACTAGTAAATGGTTGTCTACTTTTAAGAGTCAGCTATTTTCTTAACCTCCTTAATATTGATTTATAAGTGGACATTAAAATGCAAATCTGTTTATTGACTTTACTGAATCACAATTTAGTGAATATTAACACAAACAGACACATGCACACATGCTTATTTGCTAATATATAATCAGCTTTAAGGATGGGCAAGATAAGATAATGTAATGGAAGTGTTTCCTAATCATTGTTATAATACCAACGATATGATGCAATAATATCTCACATGCATTGAGCACTTACTACATGCCAATCACTGTACTAAGCACTTTGGAATAATCTGTTTGTTCTAAAAAAAATCTTATGAGGTAGATTCCATTACCTCCAACCTATAGGAAAATGATACAAAGACAGCATATGTTTCCCAAAGTCAAACAGCATTAGCTGTGGTAGAACCAGAGTTTTGAATCCAAGAAATCTTATTTTAAAGCTTGTATTTCTTGCGAAATTTAAGAGAGAAAACAGATGAACATATGGGAAGGGGAGGAAAAGGAGAAAGGGAAATAAACCAGAAAAGACTCTTAAGGATAGAGAACAACTGAGGGTTGCTGGAGGGATTGTGGGTAGGGGGATGGCCTAGATGGGTGATGGGTATTAATAAGGGAACTTGTGATGAGCACTCGGTGTGGTATGTAAATGATGAATCACTTAATTCTACTCCTGAAACCCATATTGCACAATATGTTAACTAATTAAAATTTAAATTAAAAAAAAAACTTACATTAAGTACTATGCTATTTTACTTTTCTATAACTTCTTTACTGTTTTTCATTTCCTAAATTATTTTATAAATATTTGCAACTTACTTTGACTATACAATGTCCCTTCAATAAAGTAGGTCACACTTGTTTATTCCTCTCATCTCAAATATTGGTTTTACATTATTTTTAATTAGCTAAATCCCAAATAAACCTTGTCACGCCCTTAACTTCAAAGAGGAAGTAATTCATAGATTTGAAAATTTACTTACTCCCAATCTCTGAAAATATTACTCTGAAAATGTGTTAGTCTTTTGAATTTTATGTGTTAGTGTGATTCTTCTTAAAATTATTATTTCATTCTCCTCTGAACTACCACACTTAAGTATCAACAATCTTTACATTGTTTACATCTCTGTATCATTACTTCCCTAAATAATTCTCCAACACTGATATAATGTACAGTCCTGAAATTATTCTCTATTACTGATGTTATGGTCAGAAAATTCTCTAGATATCTATCCCAATTAAATTAACTTTTTACATTTAGCATATATTAGAAAAAAAATGATCCAGAAGCACTTATTTATGCTGTTAAATGAATAAATTGATACATTAAAAACATTATTCCATGGCTTTTAAAAGCCAATTTTATTACATATTTGGAAAGAACTACAGGCTAGTCTCAGAATTCTCCCTATCCTATGTTGTATAGGATACACAAAAGTTGGTAATACTAAAGTTAGGAAAACAAAACCTTAAACATATTTAAACTAGGAGTTTTAATTATTGGCTCCATTCTAATCAAGTTAAATTATCTAGATTCAAAAAATTACAATAACCAAAATACAGAACTGCAATTGTAAAAGACATAGTTCACAGACAATAAATTATATCAAATATTGAGGTTCATTAAAATGTATAAAGGCAAATATAATTCCTATGAATTATTTTTGAGGTATAAATGATCTACAACATTATGTTAGTTTCAGTTGTACAACTTAATGATTCAGTATTTTTATATCTAGGAAACAATCACCACAATAAGTCTAGTCAACATCTGTCACCATACAGAGTTACAGAATCTTTTCTTGTGATGAGAACTTTTAAGATCTCTTCTCTTAATAACTTTCAAATATGCAATACAGTATTACTAACTATAGTCACCATGGTGTACATTGTATGTCCATGATTTACTTATTTCATAACTAAAAACTTGTTGTCTTTTGACTCCTTCACTTATTTCAACTAACACTTACTCCCAGCCTCTGGCAACCACCAATCTATTCTCCTTATCTATGAGCTTAGTTTTGTTTTTTAGATTCCACACATAGATGAGCTTATATGGTATTTGTCTTTACCTGATTTATTTCATTTATTTAGTATAATGCCTCAAGATTCATCCATGTTTTCACAAATGGAAATATTTCATTCATTTTTGTGTCTGAACAATATTCCATCATGGTGTGTGTGTGTGTGTGTGTGTGTGTGTGTGTGTGTGTGTGTAGAGACAGAGAGAGAAAGAGAGCAAGCAATGCTGCAGTGAACATGGAGGTGCCTATATCTTTTTGAATTAGTGTTTTCATTTTCTTTGGGTAAATTCCCAGAAGTGAAATTGTTGAATCATATAGTAGTTCAATTTTTAATTTTTTGAGGAATCTCTACACTGTCTCCCACAATAGTTATACCAATTTACATTCTCTCCAACAGAGCACAAGGGTTTACTTTTCTCCATATCCTCACAAACACCTGTTATCTCACATCTTTTTTTTTTTTTTATTTTATTTTTTATAAACATATAATATATTTTTATCCCCAGGGGTACAGGTCTGTGAATTGCCAGGTTTACACACTTCACAGCACTCACCATAGCACATACCCTCCCCAATGTCCATAACCCCACCCCCTCTCTCCCAACCCCCCTCCCCCTATCAACCCTCAGTTTGTTTTGTGAGATTAAGAGTCACTTATGGTTTGTCTCCCTCCCAATCCCATCTTGTTTCATTTACTCTTCTCCTACCCCCTTAACCCCCCATGTTGCATCTCCTCTCCCTCATATCAGGGAGATCATATGATAGTTGTCTTTCTCCGATTGACTTATTTCGCTAAGCATGATACCCTCTAGTTCCATCCATGTCGTGGCAAATGGCAAGATTTCATTTCTTTTGATGGCTGCATGGTATTCCATTGTGTATATATACCACATCTTCTTTATCTATTCATCTGTTGATGGACATCTAGGTTCTTTCCATAGTTTGGCTATTGTAGACACATTGCTGCTATAAACATTCGGGTGCATGTGCCCCTTCGGATCACTATGTTTGTATTTTTAGGGTAAATACCCAGTAGTGCAAATGCTGGGTCATAGGGTAGTTCTATTTTCAACATTTTGAGGAACCTCCATGCTGTTTTCCAGAGTGGTTGCACCAGCTTGCATTCCCACCAACAGTGTAGGAGCGTTCCCCTTTGTTATCTCACATCTTTTTTGGAAATAGCTATTCTAACAGGTGTGACATGTCTATTGTGATTTTGATTTGCATGTTCCTGATAATTAGTAATGTTGAGCATCTTTTCATGTACCTGTTAGCCATCTGTATGTCTTCTTTGGAAAAATATCTATTCAGATTCTATACACATTTTTAAATCAGATAATTTTTTTTGCTATTGAGTAGTATGAAATACATGTACATTGATACATAAATATAGTGAGATATATGTTTATGATATAAAGATATATTCAAAGAAATGAAAATTATGCAAGTTTGTTACCACATAATTTCTCCAAAGGAACTACTAGACTCTAGAATTTAGGTAATGTATTTAAGGTAGTGGGAGAACAGTCCCAGGAGACTAAAATGAAAAAAAGAAATGAGTAGATAAAAGGTTAAATATGTGGGTTAATCTAAACAAATATGAATGAAGAAGATATGGCTTATGTATACAATGGAATACTACTCAGCCATAAAAAAGAATGAGATCTTGCCATTTGCAATGATATGGATGGATTATGCTAAGTGAAATGAATCAGAGTGAGAAAGATATCATATGATTTCACTTATATGGAATTTAAGAAACAAAACAAATGAACAAACAAAGAAAAAAGAGAAAAGAACAACAAAAACAGACTCTTAAATACAAAAAACAAAGCTGTGGTTGCAAAAGGGGAGTTGGGTAGGAGGATGGTACACTTATCTTGGGTGCTGTGCAATTTATAGAACTGTTGAATCATTATATTTGTACACCTGAAACTAATATAACACTGTATGTTAATTACACTTCAATAAAATTATTATGAATTTATTTTAAATATTTTTATTAATTTATTTGAGAAAGAGAGCACAAGTGGGGGGTAGAAGCAGAAGGACAGGGAGAAGCAGACTCCCTGCTAAGCAGGGAGCCCATTGTGGGACTCTATCCCAGGACCCTGGGAGCAGGAGCTGAGTGGAAGACAGACGCTTGACTGACTGAGCCACCTAGGAGCCCCAAAATTATTATGAATTTTTTAAAAATATATTAATGGTATAAAATAATCTTTTTTCCTCTGAGGATAAAATATGATAGAAAAGTTCTTTTACTAAAAGTAAAAGTAAAAAATAACATGTAAATCATTCTAAGTTTTTTGGATTATTTAGGAGGATAGTTACGATGTTGAACAGCTTTAGATTTTGCCGAGAATATTTGTTAAAATTTATAAACTGGATCAGGTAGATTGCACAAAAATACACAGCAGTAACAAATTACATGAACAAAGGATTACTTCTCTCTTATTTATACCTTTCATGCGTTGTTTATGGCTCTGCTCCATATTTTCTTCTTTCAAAATCAAGGCTGAAGGGGCAACCTCCCACCTAGTATACCACAAGGACAAAAAAATTAACAGATATACACCTTGGCCAGTAAAGTTGAGTAAATATAAATCTCGAAGGCAGCTTTCAGGAAGAAATTAACTGACCTCTCACCTTACCCAGAGATTTTAACACAATTCTGTGAGTATTTTTAAGAAAGCCCTTCCACTAAAAAAAAAAAAAAAAGAGTTGGACAAACATCCATTTTTCCCCCAAAACTATTGACCAATTTCCGATCAATATTTATTAACTGTCTTCTCCTTAGGAATTTTTATCATATTGGAACTCGTTTTATGCATTTAGCTTTGCTTCAGAATCATCAATTCTTTTCCATTGGATTGTCCTGTCATACTTTTTGTACATTTTAATTTTATAATATTTTAATAAAAATCTTCCTAAGGAAAAAATTACTATTATCACCAGTTTCCAACTGTTGATATATTTATAAAATTCACTTTCTAAAAATTTTATTTTATTTTTTTTTAAGATTTTATTTTATTTTATTTGACAGATAGAGATCACAAGTAGGCAGAGAGGCAGGCAGAGAGAGAGAGAGGAGGAAGCAAGCTCCCTGCCAAGCAGAGAGCCCGATGTGGGGCTCGATCCCAGGACCCTGGGATCATGACCTGAGCCGAAGGCAGAGGCTTTAATCCACCGAGCCACCCAGGCACCCCAAATTTTATTTATTTTTAAACTAAATATTATATGTGCCTATGCTAGTCCTATTTCCTAGACACTTAGCATATGTCATGTCTCTCTTAAGCACCTGTTGGACAGCCTTTACCTATAGCTGCAGTTCTTGGGGCATCTGGTAAACACTCCCTTTCCTCACCCCTTCAGGTGTAAAGGTAGTTAATGGTTTCCAGCTGTTGTGGATTCTGGCTTTTTCACTCCCTTGCTGGGTTCCCTAAACTCAATCCACAAGTCTATAAATAGTTCCTTCATTAAACTCTCTCCCATCAACTCCACAGAATGTGCCAACTTTTTCCTTCCAGGTCCCTCACTGGTACAGATATGCATTATATTACAAGGCCTATTTCTTCTAGGGAAGGTAATGCTCAAAGGTGAAGTCATTTTCCTAACTTGCACAGCAGATGAGGGAGGTAAATCTCAGATTTGAACCCTCAAAGGCTGGTTTCCATAGATGTCACCGCATAAGTTGATAAAGACTGACCTATAGCTGATACTTGGTCTGTTGAAAACTTACATAAAAAAATGTATTTTTTCAATATTTTAGAACAAGCAATGACTTTTAGGAAAATATTATATCAGTATTATGGTTTCTTAGCCGTCTGGCAACAGCAATATTTTTCTGAGAGCTAGCCATATCACAAGAAGATCAGGGACATTTTAAGGGTGAGATTTAGTACAGGAGGCAGATATCAGCAAGAGCAGATTTCAAAATGTGAACTTCTTTGGAAACGGATGTCCACAAAGAAAGCCTGAGAGTTTGCCGCTTGTTAGCCCTCTTTACAATTCTCATAAATCCAGGGCAAAATTGCCAAAATCTCAATGTCACAATTGATGCAAATGGGAACATGTGGTGGTGAGGGGAGAGAGGATGGGTATTCCCCCCTGTAATACTTGGCTAGTTTTCTGGAAAATAATAATAAATTTGCCAAACTTAATCTGAACTTGCTTGGCCCTGCTGAGCCTTTCATCCATAATTAATGTGAAGTTTTCACCATTACTGTAGGCCCACATGTCTTAATCCTGCTTTTTTTGTGGTTTGATGATAAAAACCACAGACCTTCAGAAGTACACCGAAAATTCAATAGAGCTTTAAAAAAATAAAAGGTTCTGGTCCTCTTTTTTTTTTTTTTTTTTTTCTTCTTTGCATATAGATTTTGCAGTCTGGAATAAGACAAAATTGAAGTTTCAAAGGAAGCTTCATAGGGTAAATCCATAAGAACACAAAATCACTGAATCAATTCACCCAAGTTTATCCAACTTAAAACTACCAAACAAAATTCTGGTCATGATCTTACTATTTACTTATACTGATATTGAAAATCATCTTTTAAAATTTTTTAGCTTTACTGAGATATAATTAACACATAATATTGTATAAGTTTGAGATGTACAACATAATGATTTGATATACATACATGTTGAAAAATGATTACCACGATAAGGTTAGCTAACATGCCCATTTCCTTACATGATTATTTTTTGTTGTTGTGAGAATATTTAAGATTTATTCTCTTAGAAACTTTCAAGTATACAATACAGTATTTTTAACTATAGCCACCATGCTATCTATTAGACCCCCAGAATTTATTCATCTTAGCTGAAAGTTTGTGCTTTTTGATCAACATCTCTTTTCCCCACCCCACCACCTCAGAAACCACCAATCTACTTTCCATTTCTATGAGTTTGATTTTTTTAGTCCACATGTAAGTGATATAGTATTTCTCTTTCTCTGACTTATTTCACTAAGCATAATATCCTCCAGATTCATCCATGTTTTTGCAAATGGCAGGATTTCCTTCTTTATGCCTGAAAAATATTCCACTTTATATATACAGACCACATTTTCTTTATCCATTCATATGTTAATGAATATTTAGGTTACCACATCTTAACTATTGTGAATAATGCTGCAGTGAACATGAGGGGCAGATAATCTCTTTGAGATAGTGATTGCATTTCCTTTGATATATAACCAAAGGTAGGATTGTTGGATGACATGGCAACTCTATTTGTAATAGATTCTTTTTAAAGTTATCTGTAGACTCTGAAAAACAAAATGAGGGTTTTGGAGGGGACGGGGGTGGGGGAGTTGGGTGAATCTGGTGGTGGGTATTATGGACGGCATATATTGCATGGAGCACTGGGTGTGGTGCATAAACAATGAATTCTGGAACACTGAAAAGAAATTTAAAAAAAAAAAAGTAATCTCTACACCCAATGTGGAGCTTGAACTGACAACCTGAAATCAAGAGTTGCATACTCTTCTGACTGAGCCAGCCAGGCACCCCACTTCAATTCTTAATAGCACTATTATTAAAATCATTCTACATATGTGAAAATGGAAGGGCAGAGAGATTCATTAACTTAAACAAGATACAAGGTAACAGAAGTAGCAGAGGTAGAATAGTGTAGTTCCAGATCTTAAATTTAGTGGGAGGCAATTCTCCAAGGTTGCCTTGTAATGTTGCACATTTTGTGAACAGAGACATTGGCTGGTTTTTGTCCCAGAATATCTTTTCAAGGGTGGTTTCATACTAAACAGCTTTGGAAGTAGAAAATTGTGGGTTTTTACCAAGCAGAGAGAAGATTCAATTATGGTCCAGGATAATAAATTTTGCATCTTCCTCCAAGGAACATATCAGATGTTTCTTACAGCTAGTTATAAAAGATTTGAATTCTCTAAGCTTGAGATTTATAAACCATGATGCAAATCCACTATGTGCAGCATCCATATTGATCCCCTATTGCCTCCATGGAACTACTTGACTACATTCCACTAAGAGCTCACCTGGTGCTTAAACATCCAAGATGGTCTCATTTTCATGTCTGTTGCTTCAACTGGAATAGCTGGAATGTCTGAAGATTGGCAGAGTCATTCTCCCTTGCAAAGGGACTGAACTTCTTACGTGATTCCCAGAACACTGAGAGGATAGGAAGTATAAGGTGCCAGGCTCTTGAGAAATAAGTCACAACTGGCATAGCTTCACTCTGCCCCATTATATTGACCAGAGAAAGCCAAAAGTCCAGTCTAGATTCAAAGGGAGGGGAAAGGTATTCCACTTCTGGGTGGCTAGAGGGTATGCAAAATACGGGAATGGGTAGAGTTATTACCAACCATCTTTGCTGACAATCTGCCACAGGTTAAAAAAAATAATAATCTATGTTTTCTCAACTAATTTTATAGTTTCATTAAATGTGTTTGTATGTTTGATCTGTAATTTATTTTGTTATAAGTAATGTGTTAGAGATAATATAATTTTTAACTAGTGAACTCTTGTGAAACCAATTAAGTAATGAGTCTTTTCCTTAATAATTTGGATGTGTCCTTCATAATGACTAGTTTCCATACATCCTTGTCCACTACTTAAATCTATGTTCTTTCTAATACACATACTAGGACAAAACCTGTCTTAGTCACGATAGATGTATTGGTATAAAAATCTGTTCTGGGGCACCTGGGTGGCTCAGTGGGTTAAGGCCTCTGCCTTCAGCTCCGGTCACGGGCCCAGGGTCCTGGGATCGAGCCCCACATCGAGCCCCACATCGGGCTCTCTGCTCAGTGGGGACCCTGCTTCCCTCTCTCTCTGCCTGCCTCTCTGCCTTCTTGTGATCTCTCTCTGTCAAATAAATAAAATCTTTAAAAAAAAAAGAATCTGTTCTAATTCAAAATCTTGAAATCTCTCAGACAAGCTTCTGTCCCTAGACTTCCTTATCTTAGTGCACATGACCAACTAAAATGTAGGAGTTATCAGTGAATTATCTCCATAAGCACATACCCTAATTCAAAACACCCATCATTTCTCACTAGACTACTAAAATAACCTCTCATATGTCTCCTTTTTCCTACTCTCAGCCTTCAATAAATCTTCTATATGGTAGACAGAGTAATCATTTCAAAGGATATTTTAGATCTTGTTACACACTTTTCTCAAAACATCTCAGGGCTTTCTATCTCACTCCAAATAAAAGAGTAAGCTTTCTGTGGCTTATAAGATCCCCCTTGGCTTTACATCAAGGCCACTCCTCAATCTTGCTTTCTTCCACTCCCTTTTCTCACTCAGCACTAACCATACTGAACTCCTTGTTTCTTGAGTGTGCCAACTTGTTTACAATTTTGAACCTTTGAAATTCTCTTTCCTGTACTTAGATTATCTTCCATTAAACACTTGAATGTTTAATGTGCACTTTTCATTTCTCATTTCATGAGAAATCTCATTTGCACTTCTGAAATATTCCTTCTTCAAACAGACCTAGCCTGACTATCCCATCAAAAATATCCTCTTGCACATCACTCTCTATCTCAGAGCCTTCTTCCTGCTATAATAGTATTTGTCATTGCAGGATACTATATTAAATGTGTGTAATTGCTTATTATCTATCTCTTCTACTAGGATATAAGCTCTGTGAGAGACAACCAATTCTTCTTTCACTCCAAGGACCTAGAACATTACCAGAAGCATAGGAGTTTGTTTGTTGAAGAAATGTTTAAATGAGACTGAAGAAAACTTCTTAAATAAAACATTTCTCCGAATCAAATTTGGTTGACTCTATATCACTTATAAATCAAATATATAAGAAATAACACTTTTGTACTTTCAGACCCCTTACTTTCTCAAAATACATGTCTTAAGTATAAAAAGAAACCAGATTTACCTAACCTGAATGTTTTCCACTTCCAAAATGCATTCTGTAACTCATATTCCCATTACGTTTGCTTCTCTTATTTTTCATGATTTAATATGTTAATTAGACACAAACCTTTTGAAGTAGTGCAGAAAAGAATTGTCAGATAATGAGGATGCAATTTCTAAATATTATCTCTTCTAAGGGCTCCTGGGTGGGTCAGTCGGTTAAGCATCTGCCTTCAGCTCAGGTCATGATCTGAGGGTCCTGGGATATAGCCCTGTGTCAGGCTCCCTGCTAGGTAGGGAGTCTGCTTCTCCCTCTCCCTCTGCTCCTTCCCCCAACTCGTGTTCTTTCTTTTTCTCTCTCATATAAATAAGTAAAATCTTTAAAATAAATAAATATAATCTCTTCAGAAAGTCTATATGGAAGAGAGAATAATGGTGTATGAATTATAAGAAGAATGGAAATTTTTATACAGAATGGAAATAAAATCAAAGCAGATCATTTTAGGGATTCTGTTTTTTGAGTATATTCACATTGATTTCATAAAAACACTAGAGCATAACTTTATTGAAAAGTAAACCTCCCCTCAAAACAAACAAACAAACAAACAAACAACTCATATTATTTCTGGCATAAAGGATCTGGTAGCTGTTACTCTTTGCATGGAATTAGTAAGCTCTTGTATCTTTCCTTCTATCCCTACATCGAATTTTTCTATCTTGTCATTAAGTGAAAAATTTTTACCAAACCAAAGATGTTTTGCCTCTAATCTTGACAGACTTCTGACACCCATAAATCCATTCTGATTACTCCCATAGCACTCTCACATGACTCTAACAGACTTTCTTCCTCCCTCTGCTGTTTTAATAGCCTATTGACATGTCTATATACTTAACTTCTATTTGACATCTGCCAACTTTGTTTCATGCAAGGTATAGTTCAAAAGTAGAAGTCTGAAAATTACATGTGCATACATTTAGGGCATGTGTGTATTGCCTTCAAAATATCTCATAGGTACTAATGCTGATGTACTCCTCTGTCTTATATCTACAAAGCTTAGCTAAAGTGAAGTTTTTAAGAAAAAGAAAAGTTATCTCTTTTTTTAATTATCCCATTATTTAAAATCTTTAGCGTTCCTTTTCTTTTTGTAAAAGATGAAGACTAAAGACAGAAAAAAATATCCTTCCATCATGTTTAGGTAAATTTAAATGTTTTCATGAAAAGGGAGACTAAATGAGAGCTTAGCGATGTAGAAATAATTATGTGTATGTGAATATATACATTGTCTGGCACTTTGTCCAGTATAGTCAAGGAAGAAAAGACAGGGACACATTGTTTTGTTGAGCCACAAAACAATACTTTGAAGTGTTCTCTTTGAATCGTTTTCCAAATATCATGAATGATTGCTAAGAGAGAGAAGAGTGTGGGAAGATAAATGAAGCAACAAAACAACATTAAGGTACGCAAGCATTGTGGGCATGAGTATATATTTTCTAAATGTTTTAACAAGAAAAGAATGATCTAGTGGTTACACAGAAGAACAGGAGTCAATGTCTTCAGCCTGAATTCCCATCTGACTTGTCCATGAACTTGGAAGGTAAGTTTGGCAAGCGAAACTGCCTCAGCTTTTCCTCTTCTACCCTGAGCAATTAATGTTGATGGAATCCATAGAACTAAGTCAGAAAAAACAAAAACAAAAAAACCATAAATATATCTTTCAGCTATAACAGAAATAAATCTAGAAAATGTCTTGCCAAAAGAGGATAAGAAACGTATCCTCTATCTCATTAGACTATATATAATAAAAATGTTTTGTTTTGAATGTCTTCTTAGAAAGTTTTTAAAGATGAATTTGGGTATTTGATTTGGGTTAATCAAATGTCTTATTAGACAGTCCATTATATTATTACTGCTCTCATTCTTATTTTCATTTTATTACAATATCTTTTTGTCATTTAAAGGCTCTGAACTCTGTATATATGTCCTACAAACTCAAAGGGCTAGGTCTTTAAAATTTGCTAAGTTAATCTATTTTCTAAGACTTGCACTCAGAATTTCTAAGACTTTTGCTTAGACCTTTGGATGCCCTTTTTGAGAATAATGTCACATATTTTATGAAAATATTGAATATAGTTGAATACACTGAATATTTTATTTGCAGCTACAAGTCCCACTACATATATATAGTGGGACTTGTAGCTGTATATATACAGCCCTTCAGGAGCCATCAGGACATTTACCGTGGAAATGCCTAGTCATATTAGTCTTCTCCAGGCAGCCTAAAGAGGACACTCTGTGGTAGTATATGTCTCTTTCTCTGAAATGTCTTTCAGAGAACCCCAGGTTGAAATAAACTCATGTTGACTAGCCATCATCTTTCAGTTGACTGTCCCAAGAGGAAGATCAAAACTAAGAGGTGTTTCCCTAGCCATTTGGACTTTGAGGGGAATCTTCTGAATGAACTAAGAAGATATTTTCTTGCACTCTGATTTCTAGTACTAAAGTAACAATGGGTACTTCTACTGTGAAGTAGAAGTTTCAGGGACTCACTGTCCCCAAAACAAGATCTGCACTTCATTTTTGTCATTTTGCCCTGAGACCAAGTAAAACATCATGAAAACAACAAAAATGAAATCAGTAACAACAACAACAAAATAGTATTAAGCATGTGTCAGGTACTTTGCTAGTTCATATATGCACATTATATTATATGCACATTAATTATTAAAACATTATTCAACAAGAAAATATTTAATTCAGCAAACACTAAGGACCATTTCTGGGCCATTACAACCTAATGAGAGTGTTACTATTGCTTTTCCCATTTTATGGTTGGAGACCCTGAATTTTAAAGAGTATAATATTTTGTATAAGGTCATTGCTAAATATGAAGTGGAACTTGACCTGAAATGTTCTTGATGCCTGAGACCAAAGGTAAGGCTCCTCACTGCCTCCCATGATGCCATCTTTAGCTGCTGAGTATGTTTTTCCAACCTCACCTAGATCTCAGATATACTTCTTGTATTTTTTTGGAAGCAAGCCCAGCCAAACATTCACTGTGACAATGTAAAAAGATCAAGGTTTGGGATGTATTTTTTTGCATACCACTTCTCTCAAGCCACTGTTTGCAAATTATTGCACAAGGTGCCATGATATTCCCTGACTGCACCAGAGGCCATTTCTTAATAGATCCTGTTCCTACAATAACAGCCATAGGTCAGAAAATGGAGGAGTTACGGAATGAGTGGTTTGGGGCCTGTGTTTTTTGGCCTGGCACCGGTGAGAGTGTATAATCTGGATAGATGTTAGCTTTCTAAACAAACATAACCTATGGTTGCATTAAAGGAGGAAATAAAGTTTAAACTTGTTCTCTTCATTAAGAGCTTTATAAAATTGGCATTTATTGAACTCAAAATGGGCAGTAGCTCTGATGAGCAAAATGATGATAGAAATGATAGAGCTACCAGAGACATTTTTAAGTCTTTACTTTTCTCAATAATCAGGTGGATATTTCACCAGAGTGTGTCCAGAAAATGCATTGAAATATCAAATAAGATGTAGGAAAGTTTGGGTGTGTCTGTAAAAAAGATTTGGACTAGAGCTGAATTTTGACATAAAAGCTATGTTTCATTAATATTCTTTTGGGAGACCTTCTTTGACCAGATGCTACCATTGTGATAGTTGCTATTTGCATGTCTCAGATCTTTAGACAAAATTTCAAAAATTCATGGAGGCAAAAGAAATTACTGATATGAGGAAGAACTACAGTTTTATTGATGGTGAACAGCTGCCATCAAGGAATATTGTGAAGCATAGTAGGCCCAGATTGTAACACTTAAAAAGTGTTAAACTGTGGGAAAGAAAGCAGGGAGTGAGGGTGGGGGGTTAGGAGGGGCAGCACCTGGCTCTATTTGTATTCAGTGTAACTCCATCATATTGTGAAAGGACATGAGAAAATGACTTCTTAGCATGAAGCTACCTTTCATTTTCATGCATGATGCAATCTATAACTAGGAAAATATTTGGCCCTTAAAATAAAATAGTTCATATATGAAAAGACTTTATACAAAAACTAATGTATTAAAATATGTAGTTTTCTGCACTTTAAAAAGTTCCAAAATTATACTATCACTGTGAAGGCAGTAGCCTAATTAAAAGAAATGCAGAAAAACACATGTGTAATTTCATTGCATTACAAAATGTCTCTATTCTGTACTTAAACTAAGCCAAGAAATCTAAAGTCTCATGCGATCAGTACAGGGTATTTTCCTTTGACTACTATTATTGAAGGACATCTGATGTCCAGATACTGATAAAGACTTAGATTTTTCTCAGTGCATTTATGCAGCTAAAATATTTGTGAAAGTATGTCTATGATTTTATAAAATACCTACTTATTAATAAACTATTAATATAAAACTAAAAGTAAGCACTAGTGAAGAACCACTTATTAGTGCTGAAAGAGGGAAAAAAAGTGTTGAAAGATCTTAGAACAAACCTTCCTGCTACAAACTCTATGTACATTTCTAAAAGAAAAATTTCATTGTACAAAACACTGCATAAAATTAACGGGGTTACTGTGCACTAAAATTAGAAGCAAACCTCTGGAATCTTTATAACTTTGTAACATAATTATTTTTATATTTTTTTAAAGATTTGACTTATTTATTTGACAGAGAGACACAGAGAGAAAGAAAAAGAGAGAAAGCAGAGCACCTGGGTGGCTCAGTGGGTTAAGACTCTGCCTCCAGGTCAGGTCATGATCTCAGAGTCCTGGGAGCCCCACATCGGGCTCTCTGCTCAGCAGGGAGCCTGCTTCCCTCCCTCTCTCACTCTGCCTGCCACTCTGCCTACTTGTGATCTCTGTCTGTCAAGTAAATAAATAAAATCTTTAAAAAAAAGAAAAAGAAAAAAAGCTGCAGAAATGAAAAAAGTAATACAAAGATAAATATTTCAAGGCATCATCTCATTTTATGTGAGAGCACATGCACAGGTGCCTATGTGTCTGTCTGAATGCTTATCTCATTAATAACCTGAATTTATTGTAAAATTCTGAAGGTAAAAAGAAAAGATATTAAGCAAAAATGATATCACCATAATACAGAGACTTTCCAGATCAAGGTGCTAACTTAATTATCCTCTTAGCATGTTCCAAGCTGAAAGTCTGTCTTCCAAAACAAAGCATCAGAAATGTTCTGGCCATCATCACCTTTGATTTGCTGATTCTCTTCCTCTCACATACCCTTTCACATTATGAATCTCTTAATAATGTCACTTCTCAATAACTGCATATTTTAAGGTAATATTTGCAAAAAAGTATGAATTATTTTTGGTATTTCTTTTAAAAATTATAATATGAAATCAATCTGCAGATGATTGACTGTTTCCACACATTCACCTAGAGAGCCACGTAGAAAATCATTTAACAAAATCTTGAAATAATGTCTTCAGATTGTCTGGTATTTATTTAGGACTGTAGTCTTCAAAGGGAGGGAGGGAGGGGTACACAGATGATCTCCTGGAGTGCCAGAATTACAAGAAGGTACTAAAGGGTTCTAACATTTAATATACAGTTGATGCAGATGCACTTACTCTGTCAGTGTCTCAGATAGTTACATGTCACAGTTGAGGGAAATTGGGAGATCCACAAAGACAAAGGCAGGTAAAAGTCCTTCTCTCTATTCTTTGTGTTCAGAGTATTGTAGCTTTTATTTTTATTTTTATTTTATTTTTTAAAATATGGAACGCTTCATGAATTTGTATGTCATCCTTGCATAGGGGCCATGCTAATCTTCTCTGTATTGTTCCAATTTTAGTATATGTGCTGCCGAAGCGAGCACCAGAGTATTGTAGTTTATGAGAGACCCTTGAAATGGACTTTCAGATTCAATTATTTAAAATAATGAAGTTCTATAATACTTTATATTAGATAAAAAGTGGCAATAAAAATTTCTTCTTGTTTAACCATATAGAGGTCCACTGTTTATCTAAAGTCACTTGCCCACTTTGACCTCCATTGCATAGCTTTGAGTTAATCACACTCCTCTGTGACACAAGTATCATTGATCCAAAGATGTCCCCTATCTATATTATCTATTTACCCTTTTATCTCTGTGCCTTATCATCTATCATAAGGAGCTATTCTGAGCTATTCTAATGCTTTTAATGTAGCATACTATTTTTGGGCAAGTACTCATAAAATATATATTACTATTTGTATTCATGTATTTTCACTTATGTAAATATTAATATATATTTTAATTTTTTTCCTATCCATTTCACCCATCCCTGTGCTTTTAAGGTTTATGCATGTTTGTTTCTTTTTTTTTTTTGTATTAATTTTTTTTTAATTTTATTTTTTATAAACATATAATATATTTTTATCCCCAGGGGTACAGGTCTGTGAATCGCCAGGTTTACACACTTCACAGCACTCACCATAGCACATACCCTCCCCAATGTCCATAATCCCACCCCCCCAACCCCCCTCCCCCCATTAACCCTCAGTTTGTTTTGTGAGATTAAGAGTCACTTATGGTTTGTCTCCCTCCCAATCCCATCTTGTTTCATTTACTCTTCTCCTACCCCCTTAACCCCCCATGTTGCATCTCCTCTCCCTCATATCAGGGAGATCATATGATAGTTGTCTTTCTCCGATTGACTTATTTCGCTAAGCATGATACCCTCTAGTTCCATCCACGTCGTCGCAAATGGCAAGATTTCATTTCTTTTGATGGCTGCATAGTATTCCATTGTGTATATATACCACATCTTCTTTATCCATTCGTCTGTTGATGGACATCTAGGTTCTTTCCATAGTTTGGCTATTGTAGACATTGCTGCTATAAACATTCGGGTGCACGTGCCCCTTTGGATCACTACGTTTGTATCTTTAGGGTAAATACCCAGCAGTGCAATTGCTGGGTCATAGGGTAGTTCTATTTTCAACATTTTGAGGAACCTCCATGCTGTTTTCCAGAGTGGTTGCACCAGCTTGCATTCCCACCAACAGTGTAGGAGGGTTCCCCTTTCTCCGCATCCTCGCCAGCATCTGTCATTTCTTGACTTGTTAATTTTAGCCATTCTGACTGGTGTGCGGTGGTATCTCATTGTGGTTTTGATTTGTATTTCCCTGATGCCGAGTGATGTGGAGCACTTTTTCATGTGTCTGTTCGCCGTCTGGATGTCTTCATTGCAGAAATGTCTGTTCATGTCCTCTGCCCATTTCTTGATTGGATTATTTGTTCTTTGGGTGTTGAGTTTGCTAAGTTCTTTATAGATTTTGGACACTAGCCCTTTATCTGATATGTCATTTGCAAATATCTTCTCCCATTCTGTCAGTTGTCTTTTGGTTTTGTTAACTGTTTCCTTTGCTGTGCAAAAGCTTTTGATCTTGATGAAATCCCAATAGTTCATTTTTGCCCTTGCTTCCCTTGCCTTTGGCGATGTTCCTAGGAAGATGTTGCTGCGGCTGAGGTCGAAGAGGTTGCTGCCTGTGTTCTCCTCAAGGATTTTGATGGATTCCTTTCTCACATTGAGATCCTTCATCCATTTTGAGTCTATTTTCGTGTGTGGTGTAAGGAAATGATCCAATTTCATTTTTCTGCATGTGGCTGTCCAATTTTCCCAACACCATTTATTGAAGAGGCTGTCTTTTTCCCATTGGACATTCTTTCCTGCTTTGTCGAAGATGAGTTGACCATAGAGTTGAGGGTCTATTTCTGGGCTCTCTATTCTGTTCCATTGATCTATGTGTCTGTTTTTGTGCCAGTACCATGCTGTCTTGATGATGACAGCTTTGTAATACAGCTTGAAGTCCGGAATTGTGATGCCACCAACTTTGGCTTTCTTTTTCAATATTGCTTTGGCTATTCGAGGTCTTTTCTGGTTCCATATACATCTTAGGATTATTTGTTCCATTTCTTTGAAAAAAATGGATGGTACTTTGATAGGAATTGCATTAAATGTGTAGATTGCTTTAGGTAGCATAGACATTTTCACAATATTTATTCTTCCAGTCCAGGAGCATGGAACATTTTTCCATTTCTTTGTGTCTTCCTCAATTTCTTTCTTGAGTACTTTATAGTTTTCTGTGTATAGATTCTTAGTCTCTTTGGTTAGATTTATTCCTAGGTATCTTATAGTTTTGGGTGCAATTGTAAATGGGATTGACTCCTTAATTTCTCTTTCTTCTGTCTTGTTGTTGGTGTAGAGAAATGCAACTGATTTCTGGGCATTGATTTTATATCCTGACACTTTACTGAATTCCTGTACAAGTTCTAGCAGTTTTGGAGTGGAGTCTTTTGGGTTTTCCACATATAGTATCATATCATCTGCGAAGAGTGATAGTTTGACTTCTTCTTTGCCAATTTGGATGCCTTTAATTTCCTTTTGTTGTCTGATTGCTGAGGCTAGGACTTCTAGTACTATGTAGAATAGCAGTGGTGATAACGGACATCCCTGCCGTGTTCCAAACCTTAGCGGAAAAGCTTTCAGTTTTTCTCCATTGAGAATGATATTTGCGGTGGATTTTTCATAGATGGCTTTGATAATATTGAGGTATGTGCCCTCTATCCCTACACTTTGAAGAGTTTTGATCAGGAAGGGATGCTGTACTTTGTCAAATGCTTTTTCAGCATCTATGGAGAGTATCATATGGTTCTTGTTCTTTCTTTTATTAATGTGTTGTATCACATTGATTGATTTGCAGATGTTGAACCAACCTTGCAGCCCTGGAATAAATCCCACTTGGTCGTGGTGAATAATCCTTTTAATGTACTGTTGAATCCTATTGGCTAGTATTTTGGCGAGAATTTTTGCATCTGTGTTCATCAAGGATATTGGTCTGTAGTTCTCTTTTTTGATGGGATCCTTGTCTGGTTTTGGGATCAAGGTGATGCTGGCCTCATAAAATGAGTTTGGAAGTTTTCCTTCCATTTCTATTTTTTGGAACACTTTCAGGAGAATAGGAATTAGTTCTTCTTTAAATGTTTGGTAGAATTCCCCTGGGAAGCCATCTGGTCCTGGGCTTTTGTTTGTTCGGAGATTTTTGATGACTGTTTCAATCTCCTTACTGGTTATGGGTCTGTTCAGGCTTTCTATTTCTTCCTGGTTCAGTTGTGGTAGTTTATATGTCTCTAGGAATGCATCCATTTCTCCCAGATTGTCAAATTTGTTGGCGTAGAGTTGCTCATAGTATGTTCTTATAATTGTCTGTATTTCTTTGGTGTTAGTTGTGATCTCTCCTCTTTCATTCATGATTTTATTTATTTGGGTCCTTTCTCTTTTCTTTTTGATAAGTCTGGCCAGGGGTTTATCAATCTTATTAATTCTTTCAAAGAACCAGCTCCTAGTTTCGTTGATTTGTTCTATTGTTTTTTTGGTTTCTATTTCATTGATTTCTGCTCTGATCTTTATGATTTCTCTTTTCCTGCTGGGTTTAGGGTTTCTTTCTTGTTCTTTCTCTAGCTCTTTTAGGTGTAGGGTTAGGTTGTTTACCTGAGACCTTTCTTGTTTCTTGAGAAAGGCTTGTACCGCTATATATTTTCCTCTCAGGACTGCCTTTGTTGTGTCCCACAGATTTTGAACCGTTGTGTTTTCATTATCATTTGTTTCCATGAATTTTTTCAGTTCTTCTTTAATTTCCTGGTTGACCCATTCATTCCTTAGAAGGATGCTGTTTAGTCTCCATGTATTTTGGTTCTTTCCAAATTTCCTCTTGTGATTGAGTTCTAGCTTCAGAGCATTGTGGTCTGAAAATATGTAGGGAATGATTCCAATCTCTTGATAACGGTTGAGACCTGATTTAGGACCGAGAATGTGATCTATTCTGGAGAATGTTCCATGTGCACTAGAGAAGAATGTGTATTCTGTTGCTTTGGGATGAAATGTTCTGAATAGATCTGTGATGTCCATCTGGTCCAGTGTGTCATTTAAGGCCTTTATTTCCTTGTTGATCTTTTGCTTGGATGATCTGTCCATTTCAGTGAGGGGAGTGTTAAAGTCCCCAACGATTATTGTATTATTGTTGATGTGTTTCTTTGATATTGTTATTAATTGGTTTATATAGTTGGCTGCTCCCATGTTAGGGGCATAGATATTTAAAATTGTAAGATCTTCTTGCTGGACAGTTCCTTTGAGTATGATATAGCGTCCTTCCTCATCTCTTATTATAGTCTTTGGCTTAAAATCTAATTGATCTGATATAAGGATTGCCACTCCTGCTTTCTTCTGATGTCCATTAGCATGGTACATTCTTTTCCACCCCCTCACTTTAAATCTGGATGTGTCTTCAGGTTTAAGATGAGTTTCTTGTAGGCAACATATAGATGGGTTTTTGTTTTTTTATCCATTCTGATACCCTGTGTCTTTTGATTGGGGCAATTAGACCATTAACATTCAGGGTAAGTATTGAGAGATATGAATTTAGTGCCATTGTATTGCCTGTAAGGTGACTGTTATTGTATATTGTCTCTGTTTCTTTCTGATCTACTACTTTTAGGGTCTCTCTTTGCTTAGAGGACCCCTTTCAATATTTCCTGTAGAGCTGGTTTGGTATTTGCAAATTCTTTCAGTTTTTGTTTGTCCTGGAAGCTTTTAATCTCTCCTTCTATTTTCAATGATAGCCTAGCTGGATATAGTATTCTTGGCTGCATGTTTTTCTCGTTTAGTACTCTGAACATATCATGCCAGCTCTTTCTGGCCTGCCAGGTCTCTGTGGATAAGTCTGCTGCCAATCTAATATTTTTACCATTGTATGTTACAGACTTCTTTTCCCGGGCTGCTTTCAGGATCTTCTCTTTGTCACTAAGACTTGTAAATTTTACTATTAGGTGACGGGGTGTGGACCTATTCTTATTGGTTTTGAGGGGGGTTCTCTGAACCTCCTGGATTTTGATGCTTGTTCCCTTTGTCATATTGGGGAAATTCTCTCCAATAATTCTCTCCAATATACCTTCTGCTCCCCTCTCTGTTTCCTCTTCTTCTGGAATCCCAATTATTCTAATGTTGTTTCGTCTTATGGTGTCACTTATCTCTCGAATTCTCCCCTCATGGTCCAGTAGCTGTTTGTCCCTCTTTTGTTCAGCTTCTTTATTCTCTGTCATTTGGTCTTCTATATCGCTAATTCTTTCTTCTGCCTCATTTATCCTAGCAGTGAGAGCCTCCATTTTTGATTGCACCTCATTAATAGCTTTTTTGATTTCAGTTTGGTTCGATTTTAGTTCTTTTATTTCTCCAGAAAGGGCTTTTATCTCTCCGGAGAGGGTTTCTCTAATATCTTCCATGCCTTTTTCGAGCCCGGCTAGAACCTTGAGAATCGTCATTCTGAACTCTAGATCTGACATATTACCAATGTCTGTATTGATTAGGTCCCTAGCCTTTGGTACTGCCTCTTGTTCTTTTTTTTTGTGGTGAATTTTTCCGCCTTGTTATTTTGTCCAGAGAAGAGTAGATGAAGGAGCAAGTAAAATACTAAAAGGGTGGCAACAACCCCAGGAAAATATGCTTTAGCCAAATCAGAAGAGATCCCAAATCGTGAGGGGGGAGAAAGGGGATAAAAAGAGGTTCAGAAAGAAGAAAAAAAAAAAAGAAAGAAACAATTAAAAAAAGAAAACCAATAAAGAAAAAATATAAAAAGGAAAAAAATATATATATATTAGATAAACTAGTTAAAAAACGTTAAAAAAGAAAAGGGTAAAAGTTAAAAAAATTTAGCAGAAGAAGAAAAATAAATTGAAAAAGAAAAAAAAATTAAATTAACTATAAGGCTAAAGAATCATGGGGAGAAAGCCATGAGTTCCGTGCTTTGCTTTCTCCTCCTTTGGAATTCCGCTGCTCTCCTTGGTATTGAAACTGCACTCCTTGGTAGGTGAACTTGGTCCTGGCTGGGCTTCTTGTTGATCTTCTGGGGGAGGGGCCTGTTGTAGTGATTCTCAAGTGTCTTTGTCCCAGGCAGAGTTGCACCGCCCTTACCAGGGGCCTGGCTGAGTAATGCGCTCCGGTTTGCTTTCAGGAGCTTTTGTTCCCTGAGCGCTTTCCGTAGAGTTCCGGAGGGCGGGAATGAGGATGGCGGCCTCCCGGTCTCCGGCCCGGAGGAGCCGAGAGCCCGGGGCCCCACTCCTCAGTGCGCCCTCAGAGAACAGTGCCGATTTACTCCCGTCACCCTGCCTCCGGCCGCGCTCCGAGCTGACCGAGCCTGCGACCTGACAAGGTAACCCCGAGCTTAGAGCTTACTCCTCGGCTCTGTCTCTGTAGCCGGCTTCCCCGTTCTAATACCTGTAAGCTCTGCGACACTCAGATACCCCCGATCTTTCTGTGACCCTGCGGGACCTGAGGCCACGCTGGCCCTGCGTGGGCTTCACCCCGGTTAAGCCTCTGGAGCGATCTCCCTCAGCGGAACAGACTTTTAAAAGTCCCGATTTTGTGCTCCGTTGCTCCGCTGCTTGCCGGGATCCGGCCCCTCCCCCCGCGGTCTATCTTCCCGTCGCTTTGGATTCACTTCTCCGCCAGTCGTACCTTTCAGAAAGTGGTTGATTTTCTGTTTCTAGAGTTGCTGTTCTTCTTCTCTTCAATCTCCCGTTGGATTTGTAGGTGTCTGCAATCTTTAGATAAGCTATCTAGCTGATCTCCCGCTACCTGAAGTAGTCTCAGCCTGCTACTTCTCCACCATCTTGACTCCTCCCCTCAGTAATCATTATTTTAAGAAGAGATAAGATCATCCAAGAAGAGCATGAAAAATATGAAGAGTAGAGGATCAAGAATAGATGTCTTATGCCCAAATCTGCTAACTCAATAACAGCTCAGTTGACCCCAATGTTTCCTAATTATTTCTGTGATCCCCAATGAGTGTTTTCATGCTGCACATGTTAGCTCAATGTCTTGAGGCCATGGGTCATCTTTCAACCAGTTATCTATACTCTAGGCTTTAGGATCACTTGAGCTGTTTTATTACTTATCTACCCCTGGAAGCTGTCTTTCTGGTCCAGTATGCTCCTGCCAACACTCAGCTTCATTTTAGATAGAGTCTTCTATACTACTGAGTAGAAAGGATTGGTTAACTTGCACAGATGAAGAAATAAAATCCCAGGTCTACAAACACGTATCCCAACACAAATTTATTTTACTTTAAGACTATTTAGTAGTTGGTACTGAAATATGAGTATTTGGACTGATTTTAAAGTCAGATCTCCTCAAAGCAATGAGTAAATTTTTTACTCTATTTTTCTGTAACCAAAGGGCATTTATGTAATATTTTTTGAAACAGAATTTATCCATTGAGCTAACTGGCTGCCTTTGAAGTTTTTACTACATTTGAATGAAGATATATCTTAAAATATAAAACTAAGTTAAAATTCTGGCACAGTTAGCCTCTGGTGAGAGAACCATTAAGAAAACAACTTTTATGAGGAAATTTGAGGGAAATCTCACAAGGAAGGAAAGAAAATGATAAGACACATAGGAAAGGGAGAATGATATATACACTGTACTACCCAATATAGTAGAGGACAGTTTTCAGAAAGTAAAGGGAAAATACTTTGCTGTGTGTGTGTGTTTATGTGGGTTATAGATAGTAGGGAAGAGGGCAAGAGTAAGAAAAATGAGAGAGAATAATTCACTTAAATGTGATGAAATATGACTATAAGAACAATAGATTCAAGACAATTCCATTTGTTAAGAAATATCTTCTGTCAAAAACCTTGTTCTCATCCCAAGGTTGGATAGTTTTCTCACATCTGAACATCTGAAAAAATTTCAGAGAAGGTCCAAAAGAATCAAAGACCAATAATGGAATCAAACATTGGAAGGGAATAATTGTCTAGATTTTGATTATGAGTTAATTTAGACTTAGGGAAAAATACCTAGAAATCATCCTTGATTTTAGAATATAAAGTATGATATTTACATTAGAACTCAAGACTTTTGAACCATACATAGCATTGCTACCATTTGATATCTCTTCAGTAGAAGTTGGCATACCCATAATGAAGTTTTGATCATTTCAGTAATTTGTGAATTTAATCATAAATGTTCCTGAATGCAATATACTTACATATTGAATATAGCAAGATAAATTTACAAGCTAATTTTAGAGTCAAATCAAATCTTCACTACTTTTTTAAGTAAAAACTAGTTTTTAGAGAAGTTTTATGTTCACAACAAAAATGAAGAGTACAGAAAAGGCTCCAATGCTTCCCATCCCCTATAAATCCACAGTTTCCCTCATTATGGACATCCAGCGCTAAAGGTACATTTGTTAAAAATCAGTGAACGTGCATTGACACATTATTATCACTCAAAGTCTGTAGTTTACACTAGGGTTCACTTTTGGTATTGTAGATTTTGTGGGTTTTGAGAAATGTATAATGACATGTATCCACCAATGTGGTATCATACAGAATAATTTCACTGCTCTAAAAATCCTCTGTGCTCTGCACTCATCCATCTTTTTTACTATGCCCATAATTATCCCTTTTCTAGAAAGTCATATAGTCTGAATTATATAATATGTAGGCTTTTCAAGTTGGCTTCTTTCACTTAGTAATATGCATTTAAGTTGCCTTCATGTCTTTTCATTGCTTGCAGTTCATTTCTTTTTTAGTGCTAAATAATAATTCTGTTGTCTGGATATACCACAGGTAATTTATCCACTTATCCCTGAAGGACATCTTATTTGCTCCGAAATTTTGTCAGTCATGAATAAAGCTGCTCTAAACATCCATGTTTATACACATTCAGGTTTTTGTGTAAATGTAAATTTCCAATTCATTTAGGCAAATATTGAGGTGTGTGATTGCTGGATCATATGGTAAGAATGTTTAGTTAAAAAAAAAAAAAACAAAAAAACAAAAAACAAACCTGCCACAGTGTCTCCAGAGTGGTTGCACTGTTTTGCGTTCCTACCAGCAAAGAGTGAGAGTTCCTGTTGCTCCATATCCTAAGCAGCATTTTGTGTTGTCGGTGTTTTAAATATTAGCCATTCTAATGGTGTACTGGTATCTCATGGTTTTAATTTGTAATTCTCTAGTGACATATGATGTTGAATGTCTTTTCATATACTTACTTCTTATCTGTATATTTTCTTTGTTTCTTGACCATCTTTGAAATATCGATTAATAAATCAATTTATTTGAACTGGATTTTTGGGGTATTCATTTAAGATTGAGCATCAGACATACTTCACTAAAATTGTAGTTACTATAATAACAATTTATTGTTGCTATGTTAGCCTGAGTATCCTTAACATAGAGAATATTTAATATCCTCCAAATTATAAAGGGTGATGATATGAATCATTTGTTTTTTCCCTACATTTCTGTCTATGCCAGAAGGTTTAATGACATCCCTTTCTTTTTTATTTAAGGGAAAGTTAACATAGAAGAAATTTTAAAATACTATCAGATCTGGTCTTCTGTCATTCTCCTCAACAAAACTGTGGAGGTGATGAGCAAGAATATTCTGGGTAGATGGCTAACTAGGTTAGCTATTCAATTTCACAGAGAATTTATTAAGTACATTTATTGAGGAGGAATTTATGTTCATAAAGAAATAACTCCAAAGAATACTCATTCTGTATTTTTTCTAGAAAGAATTATTAAATCTGGCAAATGTTTGCTATTTTTCTTATTTTAGATACTAAAATGTATCCATATATCAGCTGAGGGAATGGTTAGACATTCCACTTGATACCTGTATTTATGTGTTTTGAACTATGTTTCTAGTTTCAGTGTTTTAAAATTAAGTTAGGAATACAATGGGTAAAGTTCATTTCTCATTTCTAATTTGATTTAACTGTTTATGGTGATAATAATGATAATATTCACCATGGCATTAATTTCAAAGAAAATAATTCTTGCAACTTCTTCCCACATTTCTCTAAAAGAAAAATGCTATAGATCCACATTATAGATTCAGTATAAAGTCCATCCTCAGCTCTGTCATTCATTAAAATACACATCTCATTTTCAAAGTTACATTTCATGAACAAATTTAACTTGTTTAACAGCATACCCAATTATATCGTTGTACAGTCATTGTATAGTATAGTCGATTTACATTTAAACATAAATCAGTTTTAAGAGGATAACTAAAACTTCACTGTCATTAGAGGCAGATGGAAATGTAGGCAATTGAATCAAGAAGAAAGGAGACATTGATCTTGTGGCTACACCATCCCTTGTCTCCAATAACCTTTCTAATCCTGTTCTATTGGCTTTGAATAATCAGGTTTCAGGAGCATGAGATTATCTTTGTTGAAGTAGAGCCAGTTAAATTGAATTATGGCAGTATTTGCTTAGTGCCTATTAAGAATAGTAAGAGTGAGTGGGTATGGATTTGTTTATCACAGCAAAAATATTTATTAGACATGCAGGAAACTGTGCAAGTTCCTACAAGTTCCGCAATACAAGTTTACTGGTGGAAGATCACCAAGATTAAAATGGGAAAGGATCCATGTCTTGAATAGGCATATCACGTTTCCATCAAAGAAGCAGAACCACTATGAGATACATAGACTAGGAGACTATTATTAGGGATTAGACCTTGCATGGACATCTTTTTTTTTTTTTTTAAGATTTTATTTATTTGATAGAGAGAAACACAGAGAGGGAACACAAGCCGACGGAATGGGAGGAGGAGAAGCAGGCTTCCCACCTAGCAGAGAGCCCTATGTGGGGCTTGAACCCAGGACCCTGGGATCATGACCTGAGCGGAAGGCAGACGCTTAATGACTGAGCCACCCAGGTGCCCCCCTTGTGCGGACATCTTAACAAACTCCCATATTTGTGTGTTTCTCATGCTTCTATACTGGGTTACATGGTGACCTGAAGGAGATTCTGGTACCATTGGTCATGGAGATATACATGAACCTGACTCAGGAAACACCAGCTGGGTAAACCTCCAATATAATCTAAATCAGCCCAAAAGAATGACAATTAGAGGTTCATTAAACTGTTAGGGGTAATTTGGGCTAAAATGACTGGTCAAATCTTGGCTGTCACTGCCCTCAAAGCTCTTGACTTCACTTGAAATCTTGTCAGTTTGTGGAAAAGGTCACTTTGTTTAATTCATATTGCCAGGTCAGTGATTATTGCATCATTGTTTGCATGGCCTTTTCCTACTCTTTGCTTGGGTTGGATAACACAGAACATCATTTACAAGCAAACACATGTAACAGCTTACAGAGATTCTCTCTTGTTTATTGTGGGTTCATCTACCTCAAAGCTGCTACATCTTCCTGGAAATATTCATGCATCTTTCTTAAACTCCCACTATATTCCCAGATATTATATTTTCCTTGGTAAATGGTTTAGATATTAGAAACAAAAATTGTTTTGAGGACGTTTAATGTTTCACAATTATTATGCTTTTGAAGAAAGCCAAAATTTTAAAATAATATCAAATATTCAATAGTCACCTCATTAATTGGTATCTGAAACTTCAAAACCAAACACTGATTCCACAATAGACTGTTTTAAAACTTGCCAAATCTGAAATCTACTTCTCTCGCATCTTTCTCTACTTTACCTTCATAATCCACTTATGTCCTTTTACTCTTGCCTCTCACCTCTTACGTGGGCTACCTTTTCCTCAGCCATGTTGTACCATGTTCCCTTAAAATTATAGGACCAGAAGGCTCACTCCCAGAAGCAGATAACTCTGGTCTAGACTTAATTTCAGGTCCACCAATAAAGTTTTCTCTTTTTTTAACCTCGGGAATTTTAACCTCAAATAAAATCTTAAGGCAGAAGTTGTCTGAAGAATTCAGAATTGTCTGAGGTACTTATCATTCTGGATTGCCAGAAAGGTACCAGCAAGTTACTTAATTGTCAGCCTTCCATATGAGGAAACATAGTTAGAAGTAGTAAGATGGGAGAAACTAGGAGGAAATCCAAATAACCCAGTTGTGCATGCTTTTAAAAATGTCTTTGAAAGATCAAGGGAAAAATATGAAATACACTTTATAAGGCCATTTCAGGATCCTTTTTCTTATAGTAGATTAAACAAAGATTCAAAATTGCAAACAAAATAAAGATGAATCAATAAGAGATTTTAAAAATTAGACTAGTTTTCAAAAAATATTCTGTGGCAGATACTTGAGAAAAAAATAAATGGAACATTTTTCTGTCTTTTATAACTAAGCTGACACCTAAAATTATAATAGGAAATTGCTAGATGCTTTTAATTTGACTGACAGTTTTTTCAATGAGCCTCAAAAAGTAAAGGAACCAAAATTAAAAACACTTATGGTCCTCCAGATAAGCTACAGGGCTTCAAAATGAAAACAAGACCAAAAGGTCCTCTGATTTCTGAGAATTGAGAGCCTATGGAGAGACATAGACAGATATTACAAAAGAAGGATTGTTGAGGGGCGCCTGGGTGGCTCAGTGGGTTAAAGCCTCTGCCTTTGGCTCAGGTCATGATCCCAGGATCCTGGGATCGAGCCCCGCATCGGGCTCTCTGTTCAGCGGGAAACCTGCTTCCCTTTCTCTCTCTCTGCCTGCCCCTCTGTCTTCTTGTAATTTCTGTCAAATAAATAAATAAAATCTTAAAAAAAAAAAAAGAAGGATCATTGAAAGAAACAACCTCTCACACTTGCTAAGAAGCAGAATGGTGACTATCCAAATTCTGTCCTATGATTTCACTTGCAAGAGAGACTGGTTTCCAACAAATCTCTGTTTACTCTGTAAGCTCCCAAAGAGAATTATCTGTCAATAAAAAATGGCCACTAATGTCTTTCTTGAAATATGTGTATCATTATATATTTTATTAATTCCACTAACATAAGCAGTAAGAATCAGTAAGAAACAAAGAATAAGAACATCAGATCCCACAGAGCACAGTTCTAAATTATCTAAAAATCATGAAATAAAGCAAATTGGACGGTAGTAACTATAAAAGAGAGGAAAAGGTATTTTTGCTTACAGTAAAAATGGTGGAGCCAAAAGATAATAAAAGACAGCCTTGAATGTATACATTCAGTAGTAAGCCTTCAGGGGAAGTGAACATATTTTGTCTTTATTTATAAAAGCCATTTAAGTAGTGAACATTTCTGCAATCCTAAATCTTTTAGTGCCAACCTATAATTGTACTTTGAAATTGCTATCATAAGCACTCTACTTTATTCTTTGTCATATGACTTCTGCCAATTTAATAAATAGGAATCTACTTTCTAATAGGGCTACCAGATAACATTTACCACAGAAGGATTATTTTTAGAAGTTACATAATATAGCTGATGTGGACATCAATATGCATAATTCAAGAAGTAACTAGAGAAGGGGCTATAGTCCCAGGGCAAAAGACAGTAGTAAGTGGAAAAAAGCTTGTAGGAATTCAGATGAGCTTTTCCTGATTACCTTAAACTTTTCTGTTTGTGTGTACATGAATATGTTAGGTATGATTTAGGACTCTCAAGTAAAAAACTTAATACAAACTAAAGACATATGCTTGTTACAGACTATATCTTGATCTAGTAACCAAAGTTTATTTTCATTTGCCCAAGAATATCTGTCTGTAGTCTCAACTAAATTATCAAAGCATTATCAGATTTTAAATGAAGACTACTTTTAAATATGAGGGTTCAATGTGCAGTACACTCTTTATTGCTAAATGAAAACACCAAACTAGTTTATTACCTATTATGAAGTCTAATTTTCTCCTCATCTTATTATCAAATTAACATTTTCTATACACTAACTCTCTTAGTCTTAACCAATTAAGGAGAAGCCCAGGATTGTGTTTCCAAGTTAAGCAATATCCGTGAACAAATGGATATTTCAGACAATTCCATGACAACTCTTGATTTAATAGTGTTTATTGGTGGGTGCTATTTTTAAAATAAAAAGGGACAATATTAGGCAGAATATTCAATAACTAATCTAGACTGTCTTGTAACATCCAGTCTCCTATCAGAAATCAAACTGTCTCAAATGTCCAAATTTGTGGTCTTCTCTAGAGCATGATAATATGTTCTTTTAAAAGGTGGACAAATGTATAAATACTGATGGTTGTTTTACTTAGACACTAATTCATTACTCTAAAAGGGTATTAAAAAAGTGACACAGAAACAGAGATTTGCTAGCCAAAATTACTGATAATCAAGGTAGAACCCTACAGTAAAAATATAATGGTAATAAAGTGATCACTGCTCTAAACAGCTTCCTCTGAGTAAGGTCTTTATGTAAGTCTTTCTAATAGAACAAAACGACAAGTCCATCGGGAAATTCAGGAATTCCAATCATAGGTTAACAAACTTGGCCTCCAATTCTGAAAAGAAACAATGGTAACAATCTGGATATAAAATACATATAAAATACATAAAATACGTAAGAGATAAAGCTAAAATGCCTCCCATTAGATAACCTCAAAAGGACTATCTACAAAAATTCTCTTTGAGACAAAAAATTCTCTTTGAGACAATCCATAAGAATAGTCTCTTAAGTTTGAACAGCTTAGTTTTTTTATAGTAACATGATCACTGAGTTAATTAAAGCAGGTTCTACTTGGAAAGTATGAAACAGAATTTTTTAGATTCATTAAAAATTAATGCAAAAAATTAATGCAATGAAAGGACTTACATTTCTTTTTTTATAATGAAGTAAAAGGTACTGTACTTGTCCTCCTGCCATAAATAATGAGAAACAAAATAAATGAAACAACTGCATTATGATAATTGTTTTATTAGAAAAAAGAAAACAAAATTAAAGATAAGATTAGAACTTAAATAATGAGAAAAAAAGAAGTGTAAATTAAACTCAATAAATAAAGTATAGCTGTAATAAAGAGTAGCAACTAACTAAAAAACAGAGAAAATAAACCCAAAAGTAGTTCTTTACAAGGATTAATAAAATTGATATATATTTATGTAGACTGATTATGATGAGGGATGAAAAAGTGACAGCATTACAAATCTAAGAAACTTTAAAAAAATTAAGCAAATAAAAATATTATATATTATGATCACACTTCAGAAGCAATATCGATTACTACACAAAATTTGGTTCAGATGTCAAGACTAAGGATGCCTATGCATGCCAAGAAGATATGAAAATATTTATTACTTGCATAATGAAGCTTTTGGGGAGAGCAGGGCAAGAACCCAAGCTATTTGAAAATGGTATGAGAAACCAGGGAAAGGAAATTGATTTGTTTGGTTTTTTGTTTTTGTTTTTTTGTAATTGTGGTGATGGTAAGGAGTTGGGGTGAGGGTTCCCTTATGTAGGCAGGGGCTTTCATGGTTTGAAACTCCCATTGATATCAAAGGAAAGAACATAAAAGCTCACTTACTGGTTTTCCTAGATATGAAGCAAAGGGAAAAGACAGAGGGCTGAGGTTTAAAATCCGTCATCACTCAAACATCAAAAAATAGAGTCAGACTTTTTATTATAGAATATTATGAACAAATTTATAGCAATTTTATAGCTTAAACTAGAAAAAGACTAGATTCAAATAATTAAACTTACAAAAGAAACAATAGAAACTGAACAATTGTGTATTCGTGTGTATGTGTATGTATTTGTATGGAATCAAATTCATAATAAACACCTTCTTAGAAAGAGTTTTACTGTTGAATTCTTTAGGAAAAAAATAGTCCTGATCCACATGCAAACTTGTTTAAAAACAAAGGAGAAGAAATGCTTTTTTGAGGCAGCATTGTCACAATAACAGAAACAGACCAAGACGTAACAGGAAAACAAAAAACTCTGAAGATCTTACGAACATGACACAAAATCCTTAACAACATTCTAGCAAATTAAATTAAATGCTATATAAAAAGGATAATACATCATGACCAAGTAGGATTATCCCAAGGATGCATATTTGGTTTAACATTCAAAAATCAATGAATATAATTCATCACATGGACAAAAAAATAAAGGAGAAAACTATGATCATCTCTATAGATGGAAAAAAGGCGTTTGCCAATATTCAATACCCATTCATGATTAAACAAAACAAAAGAAAAACAAAAACTCTTAGCAAGCTTGAAATGAAGGAAGCTTTCTAAATCTGATAAAGGCCATCTACAAAAAAACTACAGCTGATACCATATTTTGTGAAGTACTGAATGTTTTCTCCTAAGCAAAATAAGACAGGAGTGTTCACTGTCATATCTTTTTATTATTGAACTAGAAATCCTAGCTAATGTAGGGGACAAGGATAGGAAACAATAAGATTAGGTAAGAATCAGTAAGAAACAAAGAATAAGAAACAAAAAGAGATTGAAAAGGAAAAATAACCTGTCATGATATCTAGACTTTGAAAACCCTAAGAAATACATTAAAAAGCTTTTAGAAATAAACGAATTTAAAACCACCAAAGATAAAAGGTCAATACAGAAAAAGCAATTGTATTTTGTTAAGTATGAATATTCTTAACTATTGATGAATGAAATGTAAAGTAAAATAAACATACCTTTTTAAAAGCATGAAAGCAAATTAATTATTTATTGTAATTTGATAAAATATGTGCAAGACTTGTACATTGCAACTTAAAATACATTGGTTGAGATTAGAGTTCTGTATATATGGAGGGATACATCATATTCGTTGATCAGAAGACTCAAAGCTAGTAAGATGTCAGTTCTCCTGAAAGTGATCTACAAAATATCAATTTAAATCCTTCCAGATTTTTTATTTTTAAATTTACAAGCTGACTTTAAATTTACAAAGGAAAATAATAAGTTTAACAAAGCCAAAATGATTTTGAAAATGAAGAGTGTTGGGGGATTTATATTAAATGCTTTTAAAAATTGCTGTAAAGAAGGGTTTCCTAACCTGGCCACATTTGATATTTTGGGCTACATGATTCTTTCTTCCCTGGAACTGTCTTGTGCATTGTCAGATGGTTAGCAGCATCTTTGGCTCCTGTACAGTAGATGCTAGTAGCATCTCCCACCCCCTATAGTTTGACAACTAAAAATGTTTCCAGACATTGCCAAGTGTCTCCTGCAGTCCAGATCATCCCCAGTTGAGAACTGCTGCTATAAAGTCATGTAATTAAGGCAGTGTGGTACTGGCCAAAGAATAAAAATAAAGTTCACTGGAACAAAATAGATATTGTAGAAATAGACCAACACATAGAGCCTGTTGATGTTTTTTACAAGGTGCCAAAATAATTAAAAAGGAAAGGGTAACCTTCTCAAAAAATGGTTCCAGAACAACTGCATTTCTATAAGGAGAACAATACACTTCAACTGTTCACAACCTACATAAAGTTAATTCAAAATAGATCACATTTCTTAATGGTATACCTAAAATTCTAAACATTCAGAAAGAAAACAGGAGAAAGTATTCATGACAATGAAATAAGCAAAGATTTTTCTTTTAGATCAGATCACTGATCTGATCATAAACCAGAGTGCATAAATTAAATGAGAAAAACTCTGTAAACTGTACTTTATCAGAACTGATTATTTCTGTTTTTTAAAGATAGTTAAGAAAATGAGAAACCGTGCTACCAGACTGGGTGAAAATACTCCTGATATTTACAAATTACAAAAAAAAAAAAAAAAAAAAAAAAAGTCAAATCTTTCTGCTTTCCTCTTAATACAAATTGTATAAAAAATGTATAAAAAAGCATAATACTTATGTATGAATGTGTATAAAAATATGTAAGAACTCTTAAAGTTGAACACAAAGAAAGTAGTCCAAATTAAAAAAAAAAAAGGCAGCAAATGATTTGTACACTTCAAAAAGAAGCTCAACAAATGATCAAAACATAGATTTTTTTTTTTAAATGATGTTTAATACATTAATCAAGGGGGTTGCCTGGGTGGCTCAGTCTTAAGTGTCTGCCTTCAGCTCAGGTCATAATCCCAGGGTGCTGGGATTGAGGCCCTCATGGGGCTTCTGGCTCAGTGGGGAGACTACTTCTCCTTTCCCCTCTGCCTACAGTTGCCCCTGCTTTTGCTCTCTCTCTCTGTCAAATAAATAAATAAATAATCTTCTAAAAAATCATTAAAGAATGACTAATTATAAATACAATGAAATGCCATAATACATGTCATAGAATGACTGAAATTAAAATGACTGATGATATGAAGTGTTTGTGAGAATGTGGAGCCACTGGAGTTCGAATGCATTGTTTTGTGGGAGTGAGAACTAGTACAAATACTTAGAAAAACAACTGCTCAGTCAGTTTCTAATAAAGTTAATGAGCACCTCCCATAGGACCCAGTGATTGTACTTGTAAGTATTTACTTAAAAGATACAAAAATACATATCCAACCAAAGAGTTGTACGTGAATGTTCTTGGAAGCTTGATTTATAACAGCCCAAAACTGAAATAATCCAACTGTTCAACAAGTGGATAGATAAGCACATTTTGATATATTCATATAAAGGAATATTACCCAGCCATAAATAGGAGCAGGATATAAATCTTATACATGATATTCCATGTGTAAGTCCTGAAAAGCCACTACATGTAGCAAAAGAAACCAATCCCAAAAAATATATATTGCACGATCCTATTTATATAAAGTCCAGTACCATTAATTGATTAAAGAGGCATACAGAAACATTTTGGGGTGATAGAAATGTTCTACAAATTTTTTTGTATATTCCTTAATTGCGTGAATACTTTTTTTGGGCCATATCATTTTAAAATGTGTAGTTTTGTTGTATGTAAATTATATATCAATAAAGCTATAATACAAACGATTAAATGGAAATAAAATTGAATTATTTCCCCACATTTACATACAACACCTTTTAGAATTAGTAAGGTCTCTGGGTTGTAGGCCCAAAATGGGGCTGTCCTTTTTTTTGATCACTCATTTCTGATTCTTCACAGATGATATAAAATAAAGGGAAAACTTAAAAAAATAATTCCTAGCTGGAATCATGTTTATTTTGAATTTTCAACTCTGTGTAGATATTGATTTATTTATTTTCCTAATATAAATATTCTCATCTCCTTATTTGATGACAAGAACTAATTTCATTATTCTCATTGTAATTGAAATAATTTGGCTGCTTTATTTTTTTATTTTAATTTTTTAAAGTAACATATAATGTATTATTTGTTTCAGGAGTACAGGTCTATGATTAATGAGTCTTACATAATACCCAGTGCTCTTTACAACACATACCCTCCCCAATGTCCATCACCCAGGTACCCCTCCCTTCACCACCCTCTCCTCCAGCAACCCTCAGTTGGGTATATTTTCTTTTAAATTCTGTTTTTAGTTAGCTGTTTGAAAAATGCTATACCAAAATATTTATGATAACAGTAGCTATAATAATAATAGCTAATTTCTAATTACTCACTGAGGATGCATATGCATATATTTATTTATACATGAGTTGTTAAAATATAAACTAAACCAGTTAAAAAAATCTATGCAATAATAATTATGCAGAAGTAACCTGTGCGGAGCTTTTACTGGAATACTGTTTTCATTGCTAGAGTTCTACTGCCCTCTACTGATTAATGGGGAACTAGAATCCATAGGAACTGTAACTCCTTGCAAATCCATGAAGACTGAACATAAAAAAAAGTAATATATCTCAGAATTATCTCTATCAGTTGATCTCAATTCTATGGTGTATTATATGCACTAAAGAAGAAACATGAATCTATATAGAGTTAGAATTGCATGCAGTGTAGCCCATTAAAAGGTGAGGTGACCTTAGAAAAGAGATACCTTCTCATTTTATTGAAGTCACATTTGAGGCTCCCAAATTTGAAGTGACTTTATCTACTTAAACTCAATGATTCAGTGGTGAATATAGAAATAAAATACAGAGCTTGTCTCTATTCTAATGAAGTTTAGCCAAAATTCACCTCTGCTGAACGCATTATCACATGTGGTCCAAATTATTTATAAAAGCCAGGTAGTAGAGAGTTATATGAAAAATAATTGAACGTAATAACTTTTTTCCAGGACACTTAAACACTATATACAAAGAGTTTCCTTCCTTTCTTCCCTCTCCCCCTCTTCCTTCCCTCCTCCTTTTTCACTCTTTCCTCAGTCTTTCTGTCTCCCTTTTCCTTCCTTCCTTCCTTCCTTCCTCCTTCCTTTCTTTCTTTCTTTCTTTCTTTCTTTCTTTCTTTCTTTCTTTCTTTCTTTCTTTCTTTCTTACTTTCTTTCAGATTGATTGATTTGTCAGAGAGAGAGAACACAAGCAGGGGGGATGGCAGGTAGAGGGAGAAGCAGGCTCCCTGCAGAGCAAGGAGCCCTCTATGGGACTCCGTCGCAGGACCCTTGGGATCATGACCTGAGCCAAAGGTAGACGCTTAACTGACTGAGCCACCCAGGTACCCCTGTCTTTTTCTTTTTCTCTCTGTCCTTCTCTCTTTTCCTTCCTCCTTCCTTCATTTTTCCCTTTGAGTATCAGAACACTAATTACTGAAGATACTATTGGATAATGACTGGTAGGAATAGTAGGAGGTCAAGATAGAGAGCCACTTCTTTGTTCATTTCCAGTATGCATTTGTATCAGTACCAGTATTTATATCAATATTGTTAACCCTATACCCCCATGAGAAAAAACTTTATCAACTGGAGTATAATGTTTATGTCCATGTCCTTTTGCCTTAAGCCTTCAGACTTCATTCATATCCAGAGTTACTTAACAACTTGTCCTCTTACTCCCTTCAGTGAGATTATTTCATATATTTATAATACAGTTACATTCTCTTTACCCAGTCTGGATTCCATCCCGGGCTCCCCAAACCTACCAAATGATATTTTAGTTTGCATATATTAAGGTTTACTCTTTGCAGTATAAAAATCCTTGGGTTTTGAAAAATGCATAATGTCGTGTATCCACTATTATGGTATGATACAGAATAGTTTCACCACCCTAAATACATTGTGTTTCATCTATTCAGCCCACTCCCCAAACTCTTGGTAACCCCTTTTTATTGTCTCTATTGGTTTGCTTTTTCCAGAATGTCCTATAATTGGAGATATCGTATATAGCCTTTCCAGACTTACTTCTTTCACTTAACAATATACATTTGAAATTCCTCTGTATCTTTTTATGGCTTGATAGCTCATTTCTTTTTTTAATCACTGAATAATATTCTATCACATGGGTGTATCAGTTTGTTTGTTTTTTTTTTAACCTATTCATCTGGTCATTTGGATTACTTAACACATTTTGGTGATCATGAAGAAGGCTGCTATAAACATTCACCAGCAATGAATGAAAGTTCCTGATGTTTCACATACTAATCAGTATTTTTTAAATCATTTTTTTAATATTAGCCTTTCTAATATGTGTGTAGTGGTTTTGATTTGCAATTCCTAATGATTAATGATGTTGCACATTTTTTTCATATACTCATTTGCCATTCTTTAGTGAGTTTTCTGTTAGGTTTCATTGTCCATTTATAAATTAGGTTGCTTTATTTATTATTGAATTTTAAGTTTTTTTTTAAATATTTTGGATATAAGTCCTTTGTCAAATATGTGATTTGCAGATTTTCCCCAGTAGGTGGTTTGTTTTTTCATTCTCTTAAATGTCTCATTCTGTCTTACAGATAAAACATCTTTTCATTTTAATAAAATCCAATTTAACTTTTGTGGATCATGCTTTTGGAGTTGTATCTAAAAACTCAGCACCAAACCCAAGGCCATATCGATTTTCTCCTTTGTTTTCTTCCAGAAGTGTTTTGAGTTTTGAATTTTACATGTAGGTCTGTAATTCATTTTGAGTTAATATTTGTGAAAGGTCTGTATTTGTTGTTGTTGTTGTTGTTGTTGTTTGGAATAGGATGTCCTATTATTTGTTGAAAGACCATTTTTTCTCCACTGAATTGCCTTTGGTCCCTTGTCAAATATCAGATGACTGTATTTGTGTGTGTGTTTTTCTGAGTGCTCTGTGCTGTTCCATTTATTTATGTGTCTATTCTTTTACTACTACAAAGAAGCATCTTCATTACATTATAGTAAGCCTTGAAATCTGGTAGTGTGAGCCCTTCAGACTTGTTCTTCTTCTTCATTATTTTGTTGACTACTTTGGTCTTTTGCCTTTACATACAAAGACTAGCTTGCTAAAATTTTAACTGAGATTATGTTGAATTTATAGATCAAGCTGGTAAGAAGAAATGACATCTTAATAAGTCTACCAGTTATAAACACAGCGTATTTCTCCATTTACTTTGATCTTTGGTTTCTTTTGTCACAGGTTTTATAGTTTTTTACATATAGATAATATATATATAGTTAGATTTATGCATAATTTTGGTGTTATTTAAAATGGTATCTTTTTAAATATCAGATTTTGTCCTGTGACCTATAATCACTTATTAGTTTCAGAAAATATTTTTTGTCAGTTCTTTGGGATTTTATACATAGATTATTAAGTCATCTGTAGCAATATTCATTTTTTTCATTATATTTTTTTCTTTTCATCAAACAGTATAATTTCAACTGACCTGTCTTTAAGTTTGCTGATTCTTCTATCAGTTCAGATCTGCTATTGAGCCTCTCAGAAATTTTTTTTTCATTTCAGTTATTGTAATTTTTAACTCCAGAATTTTTACTTTGTTCTTTTTTTTTGTAATTTTATATCTTTGTTTATAGTCTTTATTTGGTGAGACATAATTGTCATACTTTAATTTTTTAGTTCTTTGAACATATTTTTAAATAGCTGAATTGATGTCTTTTCTACTAAGTCCAACATCTGGGTTCCCTGAGAGATGTTTTGTGTTGATTGCTTTTTCTTCTGTATATGCATTATAATCTCATCTTTCTTTGCATATCTCATCCTTTTTATTGAAAACTGGACATTTTACATAAGATATTGTAATAATTCTACATTCAAATTTGTTTTTGTTGCTATTTGTTGTTATTGTTCTCATTGCTATTTATTTGTTCAGTGACTTTCTATTCTAATTCTTAATAGATTATTTATTCACTGAAGTATACTACTATGACACCTGTGAAAGGTGAAATAAAATGGAGTCAATTGTGTTAACGATTTTTAAAATGGAGCTGGGAGGCCATTAAGGAGATGGGCCTTGTGCATGTTCTTACCAAGTGGAACCATGGACTTTTGATCTGGGCCAAATGGCGAATATTCCAAGGACTCTGTAGGAACAACATCTGCAACTTGTTACAGTAATATACTTATACTTAGTGATAGCCTTAGCAATGATTACATTTAACCAAGATTAGTTTTTTGCCATCAAAATCAATCAAAATTCTTTTTAAGCAATGTATACAGGCATTCCCCTCTTTGTCTTTAAAAACCCTGCCTTTATGCTCCCTAGGAGGACACAGTTCTGGCTGCTACCTGAAACTGTGCTCCCTGAATTACAATCTGAGACTCCAAATAAATGCTTTTATCTTATTTCAGTTCATCCTCTTTTATCTGTCAACATTCCTCTCCTAGATTTCTTGTGTTTTTGTTCAGTTTTACTTAGAAATGGGTGGTTTAATTCAGTTCTATTTTAGGAGGCTGTGTCTGCTTATCCTTGCCCCCTTAGGCTTACAATTTGCTAAAACTGTGACTTTGGGCTGTGGTCAGTAGCAGTTTCTTTGGCTTGCCTCCATCAGAGGGATTGAGGATGCTACCTTTACAGCTCCTGGATTCTCTTTGAGCTTGGATCCAGAAACTCTGTCATGTGGAACACTGAGTTCTCAGTGCAGATAAGAGCTGAGTTGCCTGTTTTGACTTGTAGTTTGGCACCACACTTTACTTTGCATATTAATTCTGTTTCTTGTGCAAGGAATTATGTGCCTTCTTTTTTGATACTATATTTTACTTTGCTTTAACTAAGTTATGTATTATTTCTGTAGAGTAGATGCTGCCATATACTGTTCTTTTCTATTGGTTGCTATAATACATTGCACTGAATAGACTTGATTCTGCCATTCTACCTTTGAGTCAATTCCCAAATTTTTTTTTTTTTTTAAACTTTTTTTTATTTGAGAGAGAGAGACAGTGAGAGAGAGCATGAGAGGCGAGAAGGTCAGAGGGAGAAGCAGACTCCCCGTGGAGATGGGAGCCCCATGTGGGACTCGATCCCAGGACTCCGGGATCGTGACCTGAGCTGAAGGCAGTTGCTTAACGAACTGAGCCACCCAGGCGCCCCAATTCCCAAATTTTGAGTCATTTTTCCTCCTTGTTTGTTTGCTTCTGTTTTTCACTAAGCAAACATTTCTCATAATATTAACGAATTAGTTGGGATACAGAATGTATGTTACGATATATGAAAAATAAAGTGGCTTACATAAGACACAGCTTATTTTTCTCCCAAGTTAACAGTCCTACGGTAGGCAAGAGGATCAGCCTTCATTGATAGCTTTGCCATCCTCAGCATTTGACTGCCATTCATAGATTGCAGTGGTGTGTCATCTCCTAGCTGGCAGAAAGTGGGGACAGGACTAGAACTGCATCCTTTAAATTTTACTGAGAACTAAAACAACATGCTTTTTTATCTATTTGCCAAACAGTTTTGAGACCAAGCATGTTTTCCTGTTTTTGCCCTACACATTATTGGGACCAGAAATAAAAAAAAACTGTATCAGGAAATAATTAATCCTGAAAGATAAGATGGTGAACCAATCAAAATTCTGAGTACCTCTGAGGACAAACAACTTTTTAGTCAAGATTTGCTTTAATAACCTGTCTTGGTTGTACTACCAATTCAAAGTTACTATATCACCAATATTGCCTTATTTAATCTATACTTTTACTTGCAAGGCTCATCCTAAAATCATTCTGTTCCCTCCCCACCCCCCCCAAAAGTCATCCCATCCCAGTCCCTAAAGGTCTAAAAATATTCTTTTCTGTATTCTCCTTTCCAAGACACTACTATTAAGATGATATTGTTTCTTCATGTGCTAGGTTTAATAAACTTAGCCTTACTTGATTAATGAAGTATTTCTAGTGGCCATTGTAGGGAAACTATCGTCAATATTATTAAATACAATAACTGAAAATGATACAGATCATTTCTGCTCATATCCATAGGCCAGAAGCTTGTCACCTGGCCACATTTAGGTCGATGCTGGAAATTGTAGAATTTGGTTATGTAGATCTATGTCAAGCTAAAAGTATGTTATTGAGGAAGAAGAAAAGGATACTGGTAATATGCCATAGTCAACCTCACTAATCATGGAAATATTCATATTTATCCCTCTCTTCACTCATTCACCATTTCCCAGGAGGGACTCACAAAATCCCTAGCCATTATTATATAGCTCATTTCATATTATTTGGGTTATATTTAGAATTCTCCATCAGGCCTGGATAGGGATCCAATAATGTACAAAATAAAAATTACCAATAATCCTTGCCTTCCATATTCAGTAGTGGTTAAGAAATAAGATAGCTACAAATTTCTATTTTAAAAAGAGAAAAACATAGTTATAACAATAATGAGTTCCTGAGAAACAGCAGCTATGAAGATTCTCTGTCAAGCCAGTGGAATAACTTGTTTGGTTAGCACCAGTTTCTGCTCTCTGGGAAGAGCTCCTTTTTTCATTATTCCCCAAAAGAGCTGGGGACTCTTGCTTATTTTTTGTTATCTCTGGCCACATCTAGAGATTGCATTGGGGAGTATGCATGCTTGGGGGCTGCATAATCTCTTTTTGTAGTTTGGAGGCTCCGGGATTTCTTTAGGAATAGAGCAATTGTACACTTTTATGATATACGCTTGCAATATCTTTGTCAATACAAGTACCCCAAAGCTAGTCCTATTTGCTTGCAGTCAGTTTCATGTGAAATAACTACAGCCAAGGATCTTGTCTAGTCATAGATCTTAAACTTGCCCAAATCCTTTTTAGTTACTGGCCTCTGGAGCTGGCACATCTCTTTCCTTCTATTTAATAGCAACTACCTGAGGCTATCTGAAACAATAGGGATTGGAAAGCAACACTTTCAGCCTAATCTGATCTCAGTCTTGTTCCATTGTCTGGCCAAAATCACTTGAGTCAGAGCCCTTTAAAAAGACTCAGGCCTCAATCTTACTATGTTTAGGGCTTTCCAACTCTATTAGCGTCAAAATTGCTTGCTTCCCCTCATAGTTTGTTTGGATTGCAGGTTACAGGCAAAGTGTCCCTTATAAAAGAACCTATTTTCCAACATTTCTGCTTGAAACTATTCTCATTAGAATTTCTCTATTTCTTTCCTAATACTTGTCTAAAACCTACAAAACATCAGCTAGTATATATCAATATTCTGAATTTTTCTGATGCATTCACTGAAGTATGGATTCTACTAACATTTGATTTTCTTTCTAAATTACCTGACATAACACTTTCAACAAATTTGGTTAGTGGCCGTAATATAATAAGGATAACTGGATTTCCAATCAGCAGTTTCTATATTCTCAGCACCTGCTGCTTGCCTGCTAAATCAGTTGCACCCATTTACCTCTATATTACTTCCGCATCCTCATTGTTGCACACATCTTTAATTAGACATCATACACAATGCCATTTTTAAAAGAGAGTGAAAGAGAGAGGGCAGGGGGAGAGAGAGAGACTGAGGTTTATTTCCCTCTTGCACGGTGGCTCAGATGCAGCCAGTTGATCCAGGGTGGCTAGTCATCTCTACCATCCTCATCAAAGGTCTTCAATTGATAGGCTTAAGGCAGCTTCACTGGTTCTCACCAACTTCCAGCCAGTGGGAAAGGGGTAAGAAACAATGAAGTACACAAACAGTTGTTTCAAGGACAAGATTCAAAATAGCACATATTTCTTTTGACCACATCCAATTGGCCAGAGTATAGTCACATTACTACAACTAGCCACAAGAAAGACTGACAGATTTCTTCTTTAGCAATGTAGCCATGTGCAAAACTATAACTCTATTACCATGAAGGAAGGGGAAAACAAATACTCAAGATTAACGAAGACCATTATGCAGGGAGGCACCACCGAGTATATAAAAGGCACAAAAAGCTTAACCCTAGGAAGCTCTGGTTTGATGTCAGGCATTTCACTTGGATAAAAGGAAACTATAAGGATTCTGTCCCATTAAATCCTCCTTCTAAAAATAAAATTTGCATTATAGCTCCTAGATTGGGTAACCAAAATTGTCACCTGATCCTGTCCTCTTAAAACCATTTTTGGATCAGGCTTTCCTAGCTAGACAAATAAGATTACTTTTTTCAGGAATGGAAAATTGAAACAAGCCAAATAAAGTGAACCAAGCCAGTTCTTTCTTCCAGAATATGAAACAGAATATGCAAGAATGTGATTGTGCAGAGAAATCATGACTGCTGATAGAACCGAATTGATTAAAGGGACAAAGACAATAGACCATGCATATTATGGAGAAAGAGTGAAGAAGAGAGTGATTGATAACTAATCTCTATTTTTAATGAGTGCTGATTCTATAATCTGGACTTTGTTTCTACAAGATTCCTCCATATCACTCAATAAACATGTATTTTTCCTTGAGCAACTTGATTTTTCCCACTAATAACAAATATTCTCTGATTCAGGAAGTATTACTACAACCTTAAGACTTCTTAGTCTAACTTAGAGAAATACACAAGCAAATACAGTTCCGGTACTTAACACAATGCCATGCAGATTTATCTCAGAAGAGCAGGGAAACTTGGTGTTGAAGGTGAGTGAGGTTTTATCACTTGGAGTGGGAACGACAAAAGGACTATAGGGTAGGGGAGAATATTTTAGGTGAGAACATATTTATAGAGAAGAAAGTAATTCCATGTGTTCAGAGTTTTATCTGTTCCATAAATGTCAGTAAACACTGAGAAGTACCTCTTTTTAAAGCTCAGAATTTGGTATAATATGGATTTCAGATTTTTGTCCCAAGATATTTAGTTATTGAAAGTATTAGAAGTGTTTTTTTTTAATATACAGTACAGTGCCAGGATGATGATGAAGGAAGTGTTACAGGATATATGTAATGTTCTACAAATCTCTAGACTTCTTCATTTTATTTCATTTTGTTTAATGCTAACTAAGGTATTAAATATGAAGAAAGAAAAAAATGTCTTTGCTTTTCTCTGAAAAATTCTTCTCTGAGTTTATTCTAGATCTTTGACTATGTTATTACTTACAGAACTGTGTGGCAAGTAATGTACATGTTAAAAAAATTGTTTTGTGAGATTAATAGTTTTGTTTTCCTTAATTAAGAAGAACAGAGGTTCATTTTGGAGTCAGAAAGACTTCTGCTACGAACAGACAAATATTAATTGTCAGGCTATAGTCAGTTAATATCCAATATGACAGACCAGGTGGCCAGATCCTGGGATAAGTTTCAAAAGAAAGTACACAAGGGAAAGTAAATATGTACCTTCCCATCTGGTAGACTGAAGGATTTGAATGAAGTGTCGAACTGCTTATTGGCTTATTGTTAGCTAGAAGATCATGACTGTTTAATGTACCATATTAACTACAGTTATGTTCAGTTTGATTGTCTTCAAAGATGCAACTTGGAACATTCACATGATAATTAAATCTCAGTTTCTGATAACTACTGGGGACACAGCTATGTCTGTTGTCTACATTCCAAAGAAAATGTGAACATGTTTCAACTTCTTCGAAGTTTGCTTTCAAAAAGATACTTGTTCTTAAACTGGAAAGATACTGGAAGACTTTTCCTTTGAGCTTCATGCGAATATATTCAGGAGCCTGCTTGACATCTCCAGTCATCTCTCTCACTTAACCTGCTCAAATCTTCACTTTCAATCTTACTTACCTACAGAGGATCCAGTGTTTTCCTTATTTCAGACAACGGTTCCTCTGTGTACCTAGGTGCATAAGCCAAAAGCCTACAAATAATCCTTAACACTGGTCCTTCTCTTATACACACATTGATATCATCTCCAAAGCCTGTCTGTTCTACCTATAAATTTTCACATATCTGTACTTCTTTCCTTGTGCATTGCCATCATTTTATTCTAAGCTTTACCTCTCTCCTGGATGCCTGAAACAATTTCCTAATTTTTCCCCACTTCCATTCTTTCTAATCTCAGTCTGATCTATACATGGTTGTCAAAGTATCTTTAAGATATTTTTAGATGAGTTTTATCTCTTAATCAGTCTCTTTGATTGTCATCCCATTATACTAGATGACACAATTCTTTGTCCTGTGTGTTCTGTTCCTTGCTAGCTTTCTAGACTCTTCTCATTACACTGTCCTCCTTGCACTCAAGGGTAAACTTAGGGGTGGAGGAGAGTGATGTGGATTTAAAAAAAAATTATTGAAAAAACTGTAAGAGAATGGGAGCAGGGGATGACAGCTGGAAGGACTGTCGCCTGAACAACTCCTCAATCCCTCATTTATTAGATACAAGATAACAAAGGAGAAGAAAAGAAGTTTATACATTAGCCAAATGTCTAGTAGGTAAACAAGGAGGAATGTGAGTCATATGTTAGTCACAAGTTTTAGAGGTAAATGAAGTAAACAAGAAGAGGAGTAGGGTGTCTCTGGTCCAGCAGCATGGGATTCGTAGTTGTGCAAATGCACGTAAAGGGATTACTGCAATAGGAGGCTTTCTCTAAGGTAGGGGAGAAATGAAAAGGGGATTGGACAGCATTCCAGCCTGAGCAGGCCAGGCGTTCCAGCTGCTCCGGTTCCATGAAGCAGTGAGCAAGCCGGGCATCCCCAGCTGCTTGGCTTCAAGGACGAGTATCATCCCCTCCACCAGAGGCCTGCTGCTAGTACATTTTCTCAAGATCATCTTTAAGCATGCTTGCATGACCAGTACAACTCCACATTAGTTAAAGTTATAGTTTAAACAGTGTATTATTCTGAGGGATGGTTATAGTTTACAACCAGAAGTCCTTTGAAATTCATACTAGCAACCCTACATATCCTCAGCACCTCCCCATTATGGATATTCATAGATTTCCAGATCACTTTGCCATGGTAACTGAAATTTTTGGCACTAGCTAAAATACTTATTTTCCTGTTTAGGAAATATCAGTATTGTTTTGGCTTTTCCATACACCATTTGTTTTCATATTTTTTGACTTCAGGGACTCTAATAAATATTATGGATCTTCTAATTTACTAACTTGTACCCATAGCTATTTGATAACATTTTACCACGTGGAAATATCTCATACATTAATTCCTAAATTTAAATACCCCCATATTTCTTTCTGATATTTTAATGCCATCCTTTCTTTTATTCCTGTTTTGAATATCTAATTAAGTTCTCCCATTTATAATGCCCCCATTTTCTTCTCATTCTCCTTGCTCACCAACACTGAATTTCATTTACGAATCTTAATATTCTTTTTCGCAAGACCCTGGATATTGAGAGAAACAAACAAAAATATGGATACATTTCTTCTCTGTTAAAGTTAGGGCTTTGGCAAGTTATTTGATACTTGCTTATTTCACAGTATAATTTCTATTCTCTGCTCGGACTGCTCTTACATCTGGGGAAAAAATTACTACTAAAAATGTTTAATCTAAAACCTGAACTAAACCATCCAACACCTAACCCAACCTTGTCCAGTTAGTACTTTCAGGAACCATTCTACATATTCACTATTTTTTTCAACTTCCCTACTGTCTTTTATCTCTTGACTCTTGTAAGATAATATTACCATTTTTTTTTCCTTTTCCCTTCTAGAGCCTTGCCCTACCCCCTAAATGGTATATTGTAGAGAATCATAAAAAAAATTGTTTAATTCAGTAATCCTCAACCCTGGGGGTGAGTTAGAATCATCTGGGGCTTTTAAAAATACCGATGTTAGGATTCTGCCCCAGACAAAATAAATTAATTAGAAGATCGTTGTCTAATATGGGTATTTTAAAGAAACTCCCAAGTTCTAATGTGTGGCAGGAATTATAAACCATGCCATTGGTCACTGAATGCCTATTTAAAATTAGGGTCTTCTGACTATGTGAAATATCAGAGTAAGTCAATGACAGTGGCAAAGAGATGCTTAAATATTCTTGTTATCCAGCTTGTAAATCCTTGTGAACTACCAAATAAGTGAATTAGGATGTTCTCCGTGAGAATTGGTGTTGCATACACACATAAAGAGTTGATTATCAAAGTGATATCTATAAAACTACTCAGAAATTCCTTTTCTGTTCCTACCCTGAGGCTTCAGGAAGCTGCGCTCACATCTTCCTTGAATAAACCTGTTGAAGGTGAGCAGATTGGCAGGCAACTTCTTTTTAAATGTTGGTATTCGAACTTGGCCTAGGCAAGCACCTCTTATAATTTACTTTAAAGTTGGCTAAAAGAAGGTGATTTTATACCTGGGCTAGGGATGAAGGGAGCTACTGTTTCCCTCTGGGTACCTACAAGGGATGAGAACATTTTCTTGGCATAGTTTTTTTTCTCCTTTCCTTTTACATAAATAAAACCACATTGTGCTATTGCTCCAATCATTTCAGGCACCCAGAGCCAAGTAAGCAGTATTTGCTTCATTCATCCTGTTGTTTGCTGCTTGGAATAAAAAGGTATTATAAAAAGCTTCATTTATTTCTGATAACCCAACAATGGGCATGTAACTAACAACTGATTTTACTATAATATTTCCCTCACTTTACCTATACACCTTCAGTGGAAAATTGTGTTTACTGACTTCAGATAAAATAACCCAGACATTATGTCTAAATTATATACTGTCTTAAGAAATTCCTAGTGTTTAGTAAATCTGTGTAACAAAAATCTCTAAGAAATGTAGAACAAAATAAAAGAGGGCCAGGATTTAATATAGAATGCATTATAAAGAATAGCCTAAGGAAAAAAAGTCATCTTGCATACCTAAGGAAGCTTATCAACTTTTGTTTTGACTTTCTACACAGTTTGAATAGCTAAATAGAATGGTTTTTGTTTTTTTGTTTTTTTGTTTTTTTGGAAGTAAGGCAATAGCGTTTTGGCCTTTTTATTGTTGTTGCTTAACATATCAGGTTACATTTTGAAAAAATGTTATAAACAATTTGAAAATGTCCCAAAACAGTGATGTATAAGTAAAACCACAGGCATAATATAAATTTATTGCTGAAAAGGGAACATTAACATATAAATCCCTTCAAACATTTTATTGAATTTATTAAGCAATTTTTAGTACTTATTATTTTACTAAATGCTACTTTATGAAATTATATTCAAGTACTTCTGATATAAATATATAATTTTTATTTGAGATCTTATTTGATATGTATACTTGTATAAATATTCAAATATTTTATGATTGGTGTTTGAAATGAATTTAATTATTTGATATGAATTCAATTACTATTTGAAAATGAACTAGTTCAGGCTCTAAACATTTCTCTGTTACTTGATTGGCTGAATTAGGTGCCCAGCAGGTTAAGTTGATGTCTAGTACATAATAGACAACAAGAAAATATTTTAGATTGATTGATTTCATTAATATAATCTATATTTTTACCTCAGTAGTAATTTTTATTTTGGTTATGCCTTTGTATTTTAATTATTATCTACAATAAAATAGGATAGAAAACTTGTGACTAAGTAAAATGTATAGGTTCACTATTAGCAATTAATTTCTGAATTTATACTTTCCATACACTTTACTTACTACTCCAACCTGACAGTAATTTTATGAGTATAAATTTTAAAGTGGTAAAGGAGGTATGTAAGTAAAAAGAGAAACTTTAAGTAATGAGGAAGGGAATTAGAGAAACAAGAAGAAAATATTTAAGAATGGATTTAGAATGGTAACCTCTAACTAATGGATATATTTCATTTTATGGCATTTTGATTTATTTCCTTATATGTTCTGAATTAAATGAAAATTCTGTTCTATGATTTTCAATAAGTGATAATTATATATTGAGACAACACTAGGAATTCCACAATGTATCAAACATTTTGGAAACTCTGAAAGATGTGAAGGTCTGAGATTATCTTCCTGAGTGTTACTGCATGGCAGCATGCATGCAACAAATCAGTAACACTGATTTGGTGGGTAGAGTTGTATGTGAATGGGTTGTGTGCTCTGGGCCTTGGTTCAAACTTGAGGCTGCCTTTTGTTATGTCCGGAGTCGACCACCCCTCAAATGGACAGAGGACTCTCACGATAATGCAAGTCACACATCGAGGTTTATTTCCAGCTAGCTGAGGTCCAAGTATCTGCCCGGCACAGCGGGTTTCAACAAGGAACCCGAGCACTCAAAACCAAGGGTTTATATAGCATTTTCAAAACATCCAACTCACAGTAATTTTCCATTGCTTCAGAGACCATACATACTTTTGGCTTGCGCTACCCTGGTGGTTTAGTAAGATAAGCTCTCTTCAACATCTGGTCCCCATGGCGCATCCACCTAGCTGCCCTGGTGGTTTACGATTAAGTTGTTTTTCAGGTTTTAGCTAGTTCCTCTTATCTCAAGTCATGTACGCAGTGTCAGCCAGTTAGGGACGCTAAGTAAAATGGCTTCCTGACCTTCAAGATGGCCATTCTTGTGCTAATCCACTCTTATATTACCCCCTTTTAGTTGTTCATAATGAGGTATCCTGCTCATTTATAGGGCAGCTGTAGGGGTCCTCAGGAGCGGGCAACTTCTCATACTGCTGTCTTAAGACCATGAGCTGGACAGTATTAACACGATCTTTTACAAAATTAATAAGCTTATTCAGAATGCAAGGGCCAAAAGTTAGAATGAGCACAAGCAAAACAAATGGGCCAACTAAGGTAGAAACTAGGGTGGTAAACCAGGGGGTCCTATTGAACCAAGCCTCAAACCAGTTCTCCTGTTCCTCCCTCTCCTTATTCCTCTTGGCTAATCCATCTCTCACCTTAGCCATGGATTCTTTCACTACCCCAGTATGGTCGGCATAAAAGCAGCATTCTTCTCCTAACGCGGCACATAGTCCCCCTTGTTAGAGGAACAACAAATTAAGCCCTCTTCTATTCTGGAGTACTACCTTGGACAGGGAGGTAAGAGATAAAGGAATTGTTAAAGTAGACTTACAGGATCCTGGTCGGACCTGTTGGGGTAGGGGGTTGGTCAGGCTAGGATTGTCCTTAGCAAAACCTCAAGGTGAGGGCAGTTAAGTCCCCAAGGGAGAGCCACTCTGTCTGTTTCAACGGCTTGTCAGTAGGTAAGGAATTTTAATGATTTTCTTCTGCCTCTGTTTCCTACATCAGCTAAACTTGAAGTGGGATGACCTTAATTTTCTCGGCCTCCACATTTCCCCCTGAACAATTTTGACCCTTAAATCTTTAAGGTTGTTGAAGGTGGAAGGTCTCATCTTCTGTAATTTCTTCCTGCTGAATAGGGGCGTAGAGTTGTCCCTACCTGCTCGGGTCAACACTGGTCAGTTGGGGAATGTGTAGGGGAGTTATGAAAGACAGAGGCAGCTGAGTCCAGGGGTTTAAATCAATCATTAAAGGAGAGAGGGACTGTAAAGTCCTAACCTGAGTAGGTCAGAGCCCAAGAAATCAAGATGGCTGCACTTATGTCAGGGCTAGACTCAAGGTGGGTACAGCCTTGTTTTTCTTGGCCTCCACACCTTTCTTCTAGGATATCAGGTTATGCTCCATAGATTTTTTTTTAAGATCTTATTTTTTTTTTTATTTGAGAGAGAATGAGAGAAAGAGAGAGAATGCAAGCAGGCAGAGGGAGAGGGAGAAGCAGGCTCCCCATGGAGCAGGGAGCTCCATGCAGGGCTGGATCCCAGGACCCTGGGATCATGACCTGAGCCAAAGGCAGGTGCTTAACTGACTGAGCTATGCAGGTGCTCCATGCTTCATAGATCTTAATAGAGTTTTCTTTGTTGGTTTGTTCATTTGTTAGAAGATATTATTTTACTTTAACCAAATAAATAAAATTCAATTTATTTGTCCCCCTTTAGAGGAATCAGGACAGGGCAAACTTAATCTACCATCCCAAAGCCTAAAAATGCTTGCTTCTGTATGATATATTTGGAATGTGAACTCAATTCAGTATTCTGAAATATGAATTTCTTTTTTCTTGGATTGTATGGAAGAAATTCAATGAAAACCATATGTTGATTTTGTAAGGGAAGAAAACATTCCCTTCATACCTTCTAGGTTCTTTGGCTGCCCTAATAAGTTAAATTGACGTAAGATGATTAACAGAAGAAAAACAAATTTAATTTCATATGTATGAGAGCTCGTAAAAATATGAGACTCACAGAAATGACCAAAGCAGGCAGCTTTTGTACTTTTGAAACAAAGAAAAAAACATTTGTGAAGAATTGACAAGATAAAGAAATTTGGGTTTGGGGTAGTGGATGTCTCATTACCTTCCTGGTAGAGTGAAGGGAGCCTTTCACGTGGGAGATTTATTTCCTACTTTCAGGGAGACAAAGGAGGGTCAGAGTGTCCTTGCACTGACTATTTCTTAAGTAACTTTAATTCAAAGTAATCAATATCCCAAAGTGGCAAATTTGGGGGGCAGCCTTCTCTGAACTCTATCAATTTCAATATGAATTTCATGGCTTAAAAATGAGTTCAGAAGTAAAAACAGAAATCTTATATTGAAATCAGAAGACCTCCCCTGTGGACCTGGTGGTCCTATCCAAAAGAATTTATGTGGAATGAGAGAGACTCAATTGAAATGATTCAAATTTCTGACATCTCAAAATGACCTTTATTTTCATAATAAGGTTAAATGTGGATTTAAAGAAATTTACTTAAGAAATTAAAAAAACAAAACTGTATTTCCTTCACATCTAAATATATAGACCGAACTTTTATTCATGACAGAGGTTTGTTTTTTCCTTCCTGCCTCCCTCCTTTCCCTTCTTCCTTCCTTCTTTTTTTTTTTCCTTTTCTTTTTTTTTTTCCTTTCCTTTTCTCTTCTTATCTTTTCTAATCATTTATTTTCTTTCCACTAAAGAGATTTTGGCAAGTGTTGTGGGTTGTTTCTTAAGGACCCCTCCCTAAGTAATTACATTTTGTGGATTTTTGCTTCAGTGTTTATAAAGTTATCAGTACAATTTTAAGAAGGTTTAATTTTATAGATCTTTATCTTTCTCACTTTTAATATCAAGGAAATGTCATGGCATCAAAAATAGTTCTTATATCAACAAGTTGAGAAATTAGCTGAACAATTTAGAAGAAATCTGTATATTCCTCTTCTCTTCAGGTGCTCTTCTATCACTCTTGCCTAAATGCAGTGAAGTCCAGAGAGCTCATGCTATTACTGAATAAGGTTTAGAATCATAATTTTGTCCTTGGTAATACCTATAATTGAACATAAATTGTTAGTATTATCTAATATTTGAAAAGAAAATAGAACAAAGTTTTTATCTGTATTTTAACTTCTTATCTGACATTCTCTCATTATTGCTTGTGGGGACTTTCAGTTCATTGCACATTTTTTGCTCTTAGGTTCATTACATGTAAAATAAATACTGGATTACAGGGCTGTTTCAAATCTGTGGAAGTACTATATGATTTTACTAAATTTGGGGTATTCCTTTCTTTTTTAATTCTCTAATCACAAGAAATATAATTTTTAAATAAAATTTGATAGGTCATTAAATTTCCTTACGCATGGAGAATAAGGATAATAAAGATATCTACCAAAGTTTCACACTAAACTAGAATAGGTACACCTAGGTGACTCAGTCCTCAGTTGGTTAAGCCTCTGGCTCTCAGTTTAGGCTCAGGTCATGATCTCATGGGTCATGGGATTTGAGTCCCTGCTTCAGGCTTGTGTTGAGCTTGGGGTCTGATTCAGATTCTTCTCCCTCCCCCTCCCCCTCTACATCTCCCCACTCATGCACTCTCTCTCTTTTTCTCTTTCTAAAATAGACAAATAAAATTTAAAAAAAACAACAACTTGATATAGTATATAATTAAAAATTTTCCATATCTCCTATAAATGACATAGAGGATAAAGTCTTACTACTTAAAACATAAACCATTCCATTTCTAACTAAATCCATTCTAACTAAATGTCAGTGAGATTTAAAGCTTGTGAAAATATGAATAATATTCCTACAATTAAAAATAATATTAAAGTCTCTGTTTCAAATAATTATCATTGTTATTCATGTGATTAAGTTACAAAGATGGATAGTTATCATGAAAATTCCCAGGAGGCAGCAAAAACTGAACAAGTTACTTACATTTAATACCTAGGTGTTTTAAAAATAAATCCGTGTTGGGGCGCCTGGGTGGCTCAGTTGGTTAGGCAACTGCCTTCAGCTCAGGTCATGATTCAGGAGTCCCAGGATCGAGTCCCACATCGGGCTCCCTGCTCAGCAGGGAGTCTGCTTCTCCCACTGACCTCTCTCCTCTCATGCTCTCTCTCTCTCAAATAATTAAATAAAATCTTAAAAAAAAAAAATCCGTGTCACTTTAAAGTTGTTTAGTTCAGTTCTTCTTTTCATCTAGAGTTCACCCTAAATCAAAGAAGGGTCTGAAGCCATAGCTTGGAAATTCCTAGTAGACTTTCAACATTTGTGCCCATACACTTTCATTGTTAATGTACATCTCTGAGATAAATCCCACTGAGAGCATCTTCAGCTTTAAGTTCACTTAAGGATAATGTAATCAGTTCCCTTCTCTTCTTGTAACCCTATCCTCAAACCACCAATCTCTTTAACAACAGTTTACACTCATACCTTTTCTTGTAGTATCTTCTCCATAAACTCTAACTAGAGAAATCTTATTTATTCATTCTGTAATTCACTTATAATCAGTATCACTGAAGGAATGGTTTGTGTACAATTCTTGTTTCCATCTCTTCATGTCTTATTCACACAACCTGCTACAATTTTATTTCTGCCTCCTCCACTCCAGTGAAATTCCTCCCACTAAAATAGCCAGAGCCTAACTGCCAAATATGACGGTCATTTCTTCATTTTTGTTTAAGATCTTCAATATTACAGTACTACTCAACATATTATTTCTTCTTTCTTTGACTTTATGACACCATCTTTTCAGGTTTTTTCTCTAGGTTCTCTGAAAACCTCCTTCAAGTTGTCACCAGCTACTCAACCTAATGGGCAGATCCATTAAATGTCAGATCAGGTATCTAAAGTCTACTCTTTTCAAAAGTCAGCTCTTTTTCTCTCTCTTCACTCCTTCCAAACATACTGCCTTTCTATTCCTTGGTTCTGTGTCCAATTTTTAAAATCAGAATACAGGATAAAATTTAAAATCAGAATACAGAATAAGCAAAATGTGGTTCTTTACCAAAGTAAATACTTTACTATATCTTATTTCTAAGTATTTCTTGATAACTACCTAATTAAAAAAAGGATTATTCATTATTGGACTATTAAAATTATATGATGCTTTTTTTACTCTTAATCTCATTTTCTATAATCCATTTTGCAAATTTATACATTAAAAAATTGGGTCATCTTATTATTATTGTGTTACAATCATTATCCAGTTATTCCTTTATCAGATATACGTGCTGTGAACATTATCTTTCTACTAGTGGCTTACATTTCATTTTCTTAATGGTGTCTTTGAAAAAGCAATTTTTTTTAAAATTTTGAGAAGTCTGATTTTTCATATTTTGATGGTTAGTGCTTTTTATAGTCTATTTCAGAGGTTATCTCTGAAAGAGATATCTCTGAAAGATCTCCTCCTATGTTTTCTTCAGGAAGGTTTATAGATTTAGTTTGTTACATTTAGACCTGCAATCTGTTTTGAATTAATTTTGGTATATAATATAAAATAAGGAAGTGGGTCTATTTATGGACTTTCTGTTCTGTCCCATAGATCTGTTTATCTATCATGTCACTGGTAGCAAATTTTCTTGATAACTGCAACTGTATCATAAACCTTGAAATCAGATATAGAAACTTCTTTAATTTTGTTCTTTTGAAATGTTTTGTTTTTCTAGTTTCTTTGTATTTCCATAAGAATTTACAATTTACTAACAATGTTTTAAAAAATATATGGACTGTTGAGGTTTTTATTAGGATTGCATTAAATCTGCAGGCCAATTTGGGGGAGAATTGCCTTTTTTAACAGTATTAGGTGTTTCAGTCCACAAACATGGTATATCTCTCCTTTTATTTAGGACTATTTTTTTAAAATTTTTTTTACTTATTTGTCAGAGAGAGAGAGAGAGAACACAAGCAGGGAGAGTGGCAGGCAGAGGGAGAAGCAGGCTACTCACTCAGCAAGGAGCCTGATGTAGGACTCCATCCCAGGACCCCAGGATCATGACCTGAGCTATAGGCAGATGCTTAACTGACTGACCCACCCAGGTGTCCTTATTTAGTACTAATTTATTTTTTCTCAGAAATGTTTTATAGTTTTTAGGAAAGAGTTCTTATAAACAATTTCTTAAATATAATATCCAATACACAGATAATCGGGCATATGAGGAAACAGAAAAAATGAAGTAAGAGCTAGAAGTATGAGAAGAATCAGAGTTTTGCAGAAGCAATATTTGGGGAGAAAAGGGAGGGACTACTTTTTTCAATACAGACCTTAGAGACTATAGGTAATGGCATGCACTACCAGATACACAGTGTATAAGAAGTATATTTTGTGTGTTCAGAGAAGTAGCATTCAAGTTTGAAATTATCAACAGATATTTGGCAACTCTAAAAGGTGATATAACAGATTGAAAGTAAATCAAATATAAGTTTTAAAATTAAAATGTACAATAAACATATTTAAAATATAAGGAGAGGTTTAACAACTGATCAGATGCTCCTTTTTTTTTTAAAGATTTTATTTATTTATTTGACAGACAGAGATCACAAGTAGGCAGAGAGGCAGGCAGAGAGAGAGGAGGGAGCAGGATCCCTGCTGAGCAGAGAGCCTGATGCGGGGCTCGATTCCAGGACCCTGGGATCATGACCTGAGCCGAAAGCAGAGGCTTTAACCCACTGAGCCACCCAGGCGCCCCAGATGCTCCTTTTTGAGTAGAGATAAATTAATGACCTAAAAAATAGATCAAAATATTGGTTCTTGGCCTTTTGGCTAAGATCAAGTGTGAAAAATAGACCAAAAGAAAATATCTAGCCTTAAGAAAAGGTGTAAAATAAAAACAATCAAAAAAGTGTGAAATATAGGGCTAATACATTAAAAGTCTAATATATACATTTTTTTTTCTGAAAGGAAAAGAGGAAAGAAGGGACGAAAGCAATGTTGAAAGATACTGTGGATGAAACTCTTTGAAAAATTATGAAAAATAATAAACCACAGGTGCAGTAAGTGCTATTGCCCCAAACATAAAGAATAAAAAATACTCAAGAAAACAAAAGACAAAACTAAACAAAAATTCCCTCACTGAGAAAAGAAAGTTTCAATGATAAAAATCTTAAAATATGAAGGAAAAAAAAAGACTTTTTTTCAAACTTTAAAATTTACGTAAATAGATGTAATCTTCATTGCAATAATATAATCCCAATAATATGTCTCAAAAGACCTTGGGAGGGCATTTTCAATATACTAAAAGGATGAATTACCAATTTAGAATCTATACTCAACAAAAATATCCTTCAAAAATGAGGGTGAAATGAATGTGTTTCAGACAAACAAAAGCTAAGCAACAGATATTTTTCAAACAATGTTTTTCAAAAGAAAGAAATATACAAAATAAAATAAAAATATGGAGATGCAGAAAGGAATAAAGAATAAAATAGAATGACATACATAGGTAAATGTAAATGCATATTAATGTATAGAACAATAATAATATCTTGGAAGATTTAAAAATATATTTCTATATGGAATTTAAATATATAATAATAGCATGTGAGTTTGGAGTTACTGTTCTAAAACTCAAGTTTCAAAAGGAAAAGGATAAAGATGTCAATTAATATCTGTAGTCATTTCTAGGTTAATCACTATAACAATAGACATATAATATAAAACTTTCATAGAAAATGGAAATATGTAAGCATTCTATCAATTCTAGAAGAGTAGAATCCAGGTATCATAGAAAGTACATAGTAAAAAGGTAGCCATAATTCTAAAATAGTTCACCAAATGTATTGATTTAGGATAATTTAAATGGACTAATTACAAAGGTAAAAGACAAAAAGTATCTGGTTGGATTAAAAAGTCTTAATGAGGTACAGATAGGTGATGGTGGCCTTACCCTCTGGCACAGAAATACAAAATATGTAGAACAAGTAAAACATAGGACACAGAAAAGTTTAAAATAAAAGGGTTAAAAACACATACAAACACTAAAAAGCTAAAAATTGTAGTATTTATAGTAATATAAAAAATGGATTTTAAGGTATAAGGCATTATTATAAGAAAAGACCATCACTGTTGGTGCAATTAAATTAAATTTAGTGAATAGGTATAACTATTCTAATTTTGTTTGCACCTAGTACATGACCTCAAAATATAAAGTTTGATATAGAAGGAAGATTAAATTATCCTAAATCAGGGTTGACTATTTTAATAAAACTCTCTTAGCAACTGATGGAACACTCAAAGTATAATGGAGGATATAGAAGATTTGTGCAATACAGTTAACAAATTTGGACTAATGAATGTGATAATATATGCCTTTGACTACAGAATACAAATTTTTTTCATTTTCATAGGAAACATTAAAAACTGACCATTTATGGGGTCATAAAGCACATTTTAGTACATTTTTAAAGTTGAAATCATAAAGATTGTATTCTCTGATGATGATAATATTATGCCAAAAAATAATATCAGGAAGGTAAATAGAAATCTCAACTATTTTTTTAAATTAAGAAGTATATTATTTATTTATTCTTAAAAATTTGTACTGTTTTATATAGATTTTTTAATCATTAACATGCAGTGTTATATTACTTTCAGGAGTACAATTTAGTGATTCAGCAATTCTGTCCATTACTCAGTGCTCATCAAAATATGTAAGAAATACACTTTGAAATGACCTGTGTATCAAAAAAGAAATCACAGAAGAAATTAGAAAATAATTTGAACTAAGTGATATTTAAACATTCTATTTTAATACTTGTAGGATATGGCCAAAGCCACATTTTAAATGGAAGTGTATATTTTTAAATATATACATATTAGAAAAAAAGAAACACTGATAATTAATGATCTAAACATTTACTTCAAGGACTTAGAAAAATAATAGTAATTTGAGCTAAGAGAATGTTGGAAGAAGAAAGCAATAAAGATAAAATCAGAAAAATACATTGGACAATATATACACACGCACAATAAAGATAAGTAAAACCAAATATTTTCTTTGAAACTATAAAATTGGTACATTCCTGGTGATACTGATGAAGAAATAAGAGTGGACACAAATTACCAGTATCACAAATTTTTAAAAGACGAACAGTCCTATAAATCCTTATGATAATGAAATATTATAAGATGGTATTATGAATAATTTATAGCATTAAATTTGAAAATGTAGATGAAATGGCAGAGTTTACAGGAAGCAATTCTCATTACTACTCATTTGTCTAGCATTAGAAGAAATAAAAAGTCTAAATAGTCTTTTAACTATGAAGCTATTAAATTTGTAATCAAAACTTTCCCATAAGAAACCTTCAAGCCTGGATAGTTTTCCAAAGGAGCCCTACTAAATTTTTTTTTTAAAGATTTTATTTATTTATTTGACAGACAGAGATCACAAGCAGGCAGAGAGGCAGGTGGAGAGAGAGGGGGGAAGCAGGCTCCCTGCTGAGCAGAGAGCCTGATGTGGGGCTCGATCCCAGGACCCTGGGATCATGACCTGAGCCGAAGGCAGAGGCTTTAACCCACTGAGCCACCCAGGTGCCCCCCTACTAAATTTTTAAGAAAGAAAAATTGCCAATTTCGCACAAATTTTTGCAGAAAATTATATATCTTTAGCATAACCTAGATACCAAACCTGACATGATATAATTAATTTAAACATTGTTACATAGTACATAACTAAGGAAGGATTCATTATCAAGATTTTCTGATTTCAAAGCTCTTCAGCTCTTTGCTGTAGTCTTCCAGAGGTTGTAGTATGGATCCATAGAAAATTATTTAGATGCCCTGTTTTTCCAACTCTTATTTGAAAAAGAATAAAAGACCAATGGATTTCCAACTCTACCAAGTGTATAGACTCCTCAAGATGGGCTGTGTGATATCTTGGAAACAATCACAGAGGCTTGTCTCGTAGAAACTACATGTGTTCAATCCGTCATTTTTCACTGTCTAAAATCATGAATGGCTAAGTGACTTTACCTTTAAGTAGCAGCTTCAGTGTTTCCTACTAACTAGGTTCTAAAGGCTTTCTTTCAACACTAAAATCCAGGTCATAATGAAACCACAGACCTGGGAAATCTTAAAATCTGGGGGAGGGTCATGGGAAGGAAACTTTCCATGGGCTTTTGCTCAAAAATCTTATCTCAGGTGCATTAGGAGTGAGAACCATTTATGATGAAAACTGTTTTCTCTATATATGTCCAGCTCCCATTCATATGTAGGCATCACTCAACAATTAGTTTCTTTAGAAAAGTAAGTAGCTCCTCTGGTCTGACTGGAATGAAGCAAAGTATTGCTGAACTCTGTTGTTACATGTTCCAAATTCGGGAGTGCTGACATTGTTCAGATATGATCATTTGGGCTGACATAAGCACTTTCAACTACTTATAAACTTTCAAGCAGAAATAATGGATTTGAAGTGTTTTTTAAAAGCTGTTTCAAGTTTCTGTGTAGTGGGGAAGTGAAAGAGAGGAAAGAAATTTGAAAGTGGATTAGAAGTTAATTTTGTCCCACCAGAAGAATGGGGAGTGGAAGGACTAATACAATTAGTAAGGTAAGTGGCTCTCTGAAAACACTTTACATGTTATTAGAAAAAAGAAAAAAAAAATATTCACCAAAATCAGAAAATGTATATCTTCTTTCATAAAAGCTGAGAACATTTCTCATGATCACAGATTGCTTCTCTTTGCAGCCTCATCTCTTAAGTCCTGTTTAATGCTTCACAATCCTTTAAAGGCTGTTTCTAACCACCGTGCCATTGCTGTAGCACTCTGTGCCATGGAATGCCTTTTCTGCACTCATCAGTCTCATATCTGCATATACGCGAGATCCCATCTCAGACTGCTCAGTCTTTCTAGCCTGCTTTAAGATGAATTAGATATCCTCCCTCTGTTCTGGAAGTTATTATTGTCTTTCTCTTTCCTCAATGACTTTACTGCTCAGTTTAGAAGTCTCTATTCTAGGATATTATCTTATTTATCTTTCCAACTTAACTTGCTGGCACAGGGCCTTACACGCACTATCTACTCAGTAAATGTATGTTAAGTCGGTGAATTACTTGAGTGATGAAAAACAATTCATTTCACTTCTCTGAGTGTTCATTTTTTATCTATAAAATGAAGAGGTCAGACAGTATCATTTCTAACTTCCCCTTCACCAATAAATTCTTATATTCATGGAACTGGGGCTCTGATGTGGGCTTCTCAGTGTGATGTTGGAAGGAGGCTGTTGGTGTGAAGCTTCATATCAGAAAAACAATAAAATAAAATGGGAGTGTGTCTTAAAATTGTATGCCTCACATTCACTGGAGAAGCACATAAAAGGAGACTTTACTAAGCATGCATACTTTGAATATTGTAGCCGTCCTGCATCCGGATGTCGCTAGTGTATTTTTATTATCTTTTTTTGTATATATGGGTCTATATCTGTTATCTCATTTTTCTTTAATAGAAAACAAAGTCAAGGGAGGATTTCCTAGTTTTCCTGTTTTATATTGGATTTTATGGTTTTATATACAAATTACGTTGTAAAACCGGTATTAGACTGTCAGGAGCTCAGAAGGTTCCTAAGGTTTTGTCTGGAAACAAGCGATGCCTATTGTCACAAGATTTCATTAAATTTAAGTACAATTAAACACAAAAGCTTTTTATTTGTTTTTACAGATTTATGCCTAATGGGAAGATAGATACATGTGGAGATTCAGAATAGATTTTAGACCACCTGAAAAGATTATTGCAAAAATTAATGTATGTTTTTAAAACATTTCTGTCCCAAAGGAATTGAGTTTCTTATAAACTTAGAGTTGTGAAACCAACTTCTCATGAAGCATGAAGAGCTGTGCTTTTAATCTTAATTAAAAAAATGAATGAGTATGAGAAAAACAGGTTACTTTACTATGGTTACTTCACCTTGGTTACCTCAAGAATACCCTCAGGGGTTGGTACCAGTAAAATCATGAACTGGATGTCTGGTATCTGACATTACCAGCCAGAATGTCCTGCCAAAGGATATATTTAATAATGGTACTACCAATGCTGTTTCACTTTTGTGGCAGAGTATGAAGATTCTGAACACTCCAATATGGCTGTGTTAATTATTCCCAAGTAGGTTCAATGCAAGGAATATAGATAGTAGAGCCAGTAGATTCTCAGAAAAAGTGTAAAGGTGGTAACATGTGATGGGAAAGTAGGCATTTTGTTCCATTTATAATGGTGATTAGATGGAATTCTAGGTGACAAATGTCTGTACCTGATTTCCCATGTCGATTACCTGTCCAGAAGCAGACCAGTGAGCATGCTGCATTGGACAACAGGTGAAGTGTAGGGACTGGATTCTCCATTTTCTAGTTATACCTAAAACTCAGCTCCATGTTTTAGGTACCAGAAACTCAATGAACTAGGAAAATTCTCAAATGATGAAAATATAGGCAGGGCAGGAAAATACCAGTTAGTTATAAGTGGAATATTTTAATACAATTTCTCAGGCTAAAGTCCCATGTAGTTTGCTTTTAAGTTAGTAACATTTGAAAACTTAGAAGACATATTCAATCACATGATACAGATACTTCAACCCTTTTCAGAAGTATGTATTATATCTTCCAGTTCGATTATAGGCAGCCTTGTTATTTAAAAATATCAAAATGAAAAAAAAAAAAATAAAATAAAAATATCAAAATGTCCATTAACCAAAATGGTAATTTCCTAAGAGACAGAGACACTTTATAGCAGATTATGCACATGACCAAACACAGAACTGTGTTTTCAAACATCATCTTCTCTCAGAAGTAAGCAAAGATTACCACAAAAATGATTAAATATGTAAAACACACTGTTGAGTCTTTTTGGATTTGTATAACAAATTACCATACAATGGGTAGCTTAGACAACAAGCATTTTTTTTTCACAGTTTGAGTCTGAAAAGTCTAAGATCAAGGCCCAGGTAAATTTGGTTTTTAAGGAGAGTTCTTTTCCTGTTTACAGATGGCCATCTTCTCATAGTATCTTTCCAGGGTTGACAGCTCTAGTCTCTTTCTCTTCTTGTAAAGATAGTAATCTCATCATGGGGCGCCACCCTCATGATTTACTTGCCTCCCAAAGACCTCATCTCCACATACCATCATATGGGAAGATTAGAGTTTCAATATATTAATATTGGCGTGACACAAACCCAGTCTATAACAGATATTTCATTTTATTGTACATACCAAACATTCTAAAAATATATATATACAAATATGTTTTTCAAATGGAGAACATGTTTGATATGTACAAAGAATATATGTCCGAACTTTTTTGAATCCCTAAATTCTTCAGTGCCTTAATTCAATATAATTTACTTTACACTCTGTGATAGACGTCTGTACTGGACCTCCCAAAACTGACAATGTTTTCCTGCAAAAGGAGATGTCTTCACTGTTTTTGGGTAAGCCTTTCAACACATGTTTTTGACTAGCATAGCAAGCCTGAAGAAATCTTACAAGAGGGGAGAGGCACACCAGTTCCTCCTTAGATACTTACTCTCTAAGATACTTTTCCTGCCTGACAGTTATACCTGAATGGAAATGTGAATAGTTTGCTCTTAAGTGTAGTGGTGAAAGGTGTGTTATCTCCCACCCTCCTCCTCTTTTGGTCTCTTGTTCCAACCTTCAGGCTCATTTCTCTGTATTTACAAATCCCCCCCCCCCCCCCCCAAAAAAAAAAAAAAAAAGAAGCAGTGAATCTAGTTCATAAATCAGCCTCCACAGGAGAGAGAATTTAGGTTGGCTGACTAGAAACAAACAGACCAGCGGAAACCTTAGGGCCAGAAATGTAAACCCACAAAGAACCCCGGATGTCATGTAGACCAAATCATGTTACAAACCATAAAAGTGGAGTTCAAGAAAGATTGAGTGTATCTAGGACCACACAGATTGGAGGAGCAGAGACATGTTTAGAACCCTCTTTCCCAGACTTATGTGATGAAGTTTACCTAGGTTTATGCCAAGAGGAGAGTTTTACTCAGAAATTTTTGCGTTGTTACAGCTTTGGAGGAAAGGCAGATAGGTCTAATGTCTAGTGTTAATGTTTTGGTCAGGTGGTCATGCTTTGGACAAGTATTTATTGAGTACTCTACAGGTTTTTCCTTTTAGCTATTTCTTCACTGATTTTTAAATTCTAACACAAAAGTTTTACCAACAGAACCAAGTGGAGAACCAGAATTGGCAGCAGCAATTTATTTAGCCATTTCATGGATATACAAAAAATCTGAGAACAAAGGAGAGATGTGCCAACATTTTGGGGCACAAACATATTTATACATAAATATTTTGAGATATAATTGACATGCAGTGCATTTACATATTGATTAGGATTGAGCTTTTTTTTTCTCCTTTGCTTTTTCTTTTAACAGTATTCATAGTTGATATGCAGCCAAAATATTTATGCTTTATATTGGCAAAAGAGTTATATGATTCAGTCACATTTTAATTGGTTAACATTTATTTGTCAAATGTCAACTTATTGATCTTAATTGTAAACAGTGTAAAACTAAGTGAAGGATTGATTCTTACTTTAATTAAATTTATGGGAGTTAAACACTAAAACCACTTTAAAAGAACCACATAGGCAGAATATGTAACGTCGTATTGGGAAATACATCAGGAAACTCAAATAAGAGACTGTCTAGCCACAGGAGTGACAAAGAGCAAGAACAGGCTACTGTATTGCCTGTTTGTTTAGTTATATGATGTATGTGAATATGCTCAGGATTTTCAGACAAGGAAAATGGAGAAAAAATAGAAAGAAATACACATAGTTTGATGACTTTGGCATCACTTTAAAGCACACAAAATAAAGGAAGCATTTGCTCACAGCAGAAGAGGAATTCATCAGATACCACTCAGAATGTTCTTACTCAGGAGAGAAACTTTCCCACACTCACATCCTCTGACCTTCAGCATGTGGCAAGCAAAACACCAAATCTGGGAGGGTTGGTTAGCTTAAGCCTTCAGTACTTTAGACACTGAGCCAAAATATCTAAAAGCTTGCCCAGCTGGGCAGGAACATTTGTTAAGCAGACTTCCTTAAAAGATTTCCTGATCTTTGTGGGAATTTTCTTTACTTTTTAATGTCTGCTCACTGCAGTGTCTTTTACCAGATAAGCAGAGAGTTGACTCTTGTTTGTCATTAAGGTCTTTTCTAAAATGAATGACTTCCTGAAGGATGTCTCTTAATCACTTCATTGAAAATAACAATGCCCACCCCCAACAGTCACTCTTTATCTCGTGCCCTGGTTTATTTTTATGGACTGCTTATTACTATAACTTTACTATAAATGATGTATTATTTTTCTTTTTATTTGTTTACTTGTCACTGTTTCTTCCTCTTTAGTGAGTATTCTGTAAGAGTAGCAACTTATTCTGTCCTGTGTGCTAATGAAAAATTAAATGTAGAAGATGTAGAAGATGAATGATAAAAAAATATATGAATCACAAGAGAGACTGCTTGAAAAATGAGCTTTAAATATCTCCCCTCCTAAAGTCGCATTCCATTCTATCCTTTTGTTTTATTTTCTTCATTGCATTCTCATCCTCTAAAATTATTGTATAAATTTGTTCTTTTATATGTTTGTCCTGGTTAGAATTTACAATTTACATATCTGGATGACAATGACATTTTAGTACTTGGACTAGTATTGGAGCATATTAAGTAGTTGATAAATATTTTTGGAATTAATATTTTAATAATGTTCTATATCACTGTTTTTCTTGTGCTTAAGTGAATACTATTCAAAGGTAATAAATATAACTAAAAAACACTCATTACCTTATTTAAAAAGATTTATAAAGTCTATAATTCTAATTTTATGTGTTAAGGAAACTGAGGTTGAATTCTCACCCTACTATATTTACCACGTTATGTGCAAATAAGTACAATTTATACCAGAATGTTGGAGGAAAAATACAGGGAGTTATAAAGGTCCAAGAGAGAAAGTGAGATCACATCCTACCAAAGGTTTTATGTAGCAGGTATCCCTAGAGAGTTGTAGGAACAGGATGAGGCAGGATAACATTGCAGAGAACATTAAGAACATTCAGGGAAATAGTTCAGTTTGTTAGAAATGATATGTATATTAAGAAATAGTTATAGGTAAGAATAGTAGAGTAACTGAAACCCACGTTACAGGGTCTAAATGTCAACGTGGCAAAAATGCATATAGATATGGAGAAAATAGAAGGCCTGCAAACTTTCAGACAGTGACATGACATAACTTAAACTCTTTAAAAGCATTTAGAACATAAGCAAAGACAGCATATGCTTGGTAGATTAGAAAAGAAAGCTTTGGAGATAATCTAGAAGAGAAGGATTGGAAGTTAAAGGTCTCACATATTTCCCTTAGTAAATGTGGTATATACTGTGTGAGAGGAAGCTTGATCATGAAGATTTACAATTAGGCCACCATTTTGGGAAGCATTCTGTCTGGCGTTGGGAAAAGTACACAATGACCTAGTTCTCCTTCAGAGTTAAGCTTTTCAATGTGAACATGTCCACTGGGGTCATCCTTTTAGAACTGACCATCCTTCCTGCATTATAGCATTTTACCTTAGCTGAGTCCTTCCTATCCCTGAGGTTTTCCACATCAGTCCCCAGGGAAGATGTTGATTTACATGCAGTCACTTCTGAGGGAAACAGGTCAGATAATTTAAAGAGAGATCATAGTCAGCTCATAGAACAAGAGTCTTCCTAATAAGAATTTATCAGTAATTACTAACTTAGTGGTTATCAAAACTTTAGCATGCATCAGAATCCTGTAGAGGGCTTGTTAAAACACAGACTGCTGGGTGCTATCCACATTGTTCCTGATCTTATTTAGTGAGGGGGACTGATGCCACTTTTTTGGGGACCACATTTTGAAAACAACAGAAACTTATTTCTCACAGTTCTGGAAGCTGGAAGTCCAAGATCAGGGTGTTAGCATGGTTTGGTGAGGGCCCTTGTCCATGTTGCAGACTTTTCATTGTATCTTCACATAGTACACCAGGGCTAAGAAGCTCTCTGGTGTCTCATAAGAGCACTAATTCCACTCATGAGGGCTGCAGCTCCTGACCTAATCACATCCCAAAAGTCCAGACCATATACCACTGCCATCACAGGATTATGTTTTCAACAAATAAATTTTGGAAGGATGCAAAATTCAGACTATAGCACCCACTATATGCAAGTCACTTTAGAAATTATGATCATACACAAATTTCTCAAATATGCTTATCTTGACCCTTCTTAATTGTAATTTTTTTTGTGTGTATGTGAATATGATTAGACTTAACTCAGATTGAAAATGTGACTTCATTCATGATCTAACACACTTAAAATGTTCTGGTCCATTCATAAATGATAGGTCATGGGACAAAGGTTCTCTGAATACCTTCTCTCACTATTAAATATTAAAAATGAACTCACAGTGGTAATGGGTGCCTTGAATGCATGGTATAAATAATAATCCACACCTGATTAGCTGCCAGTTTATTAGAGAAATAAATATTTCCAGGATAGTTATTGGCAGCACAACAGTCGCACATTCCATGTTTGAAATTTTTTGACCAAGGAAGAAGTGAAAAAATAGAGGAAAACACAGTGCCAATTATTTGCTCATCTAATTAGTAAACATTCTTTCTGAGTTCTTGACTCAACCTCTGCTCATACTCTCAAAATAAAGACTGGTTTTCTTGGCGCTGATTTCAAAAGTTCAGTTATGCTACTTCTTTACTTTAGACTACCTAATTAGGACATTAAATATCTAATGTTGGCCAAATAATTTTTTTCCTAAATTGGGTCATTTACTTCTGATTGTTTTCCAGGATTCAAGATTATAAATTAAGGAATTGTGTCATACCCTGAGTCCATTACCATCCTTTTGTACTTATATAAGTTAGATTAAATCATTTGTTTTTATTAATGAAACTAATAAACCAACTGACCAACTAATCCCCCAATCTGTCATTTGGTAGTTTAAAATTAAAAGTATAAAGTATATTGTCAGCATATCATTACAGATATACCTTCATTAATAGATATATAATATCTATATAATAGATATTATATTAATAAATAATATTAATAGATACATAAATATATATAAATATATAATATATAAAATAGATATATAAATATTCTATAATATAAATATATATAATATATAGATATATAAATATGTAGATATATAAATATTATATATGTTTATGTGTCTCTATATACAGATATATATGGATATAGATATAAACGTAGGTAAAGATATATTCATGCCTTTGTGTGATTCCCTTCCCCTTGAGTGTAGATAGACTGGTGGCTTGATTCTGACCAAAAATATAAGGAAAAAGTGATGGAAAAAAGTGTGATTACATGCACATGGTAATGTGGTTTTGTTGTGTAAGATTGTAGCTCCTTTCAGAATAGAGCCTGTTTCTCTCTTGCTGCCTTTGAGGAGGGAACATTTCATGAGGCAAAGAACTACAGGTGGCCTCCAGCAGCTGAGAGGGCTCTGCAGCCAACAACCAGCAGGAAAACTGAAATCTTCAGTCTTACCACCAAAAAGAAATTAATTCTGCCAACAACCTGAGTGAACTTGACATCAAATTCTTTCCCAGTAGAACCTCAGGTAGATCTCAGCCCCTGCCAACACCTTGATTGCAACTAAGGCATTACAATCAATGTACTGCATTGTAATTTGGACCCAGCTAAGGCGTGTTCAGACTTCTAATGCATGGAAACTGTGAGGTAATAGATGTGTATGATCTTTAAGCTATTAAATTTGTGGGAATATTGTTATGCAGCAATAAATAACTCATACAAATTTTAGTACCTGGAAGTATGATGCTTCTGGAACCAACTGAACTAAAAAAATTGTGGGAATTATTTGGAAACAGGGGTAGAAGCTGAAAGAATTTTTGAGAACCACGATAGAGAAAGCTTTAATGTCCTTCAAAAGACTGTTAGTAGAAATCTGGACTTTAAGGATGCTGCTAGTGAGAACACTTCAAAATTCTCTAATCTATAATACCAGGATAAATTCATTCAGTTACTTTGCCACGAAGTTAAAATTAGACATTTGAGACTACTTATTATTAAAGTATTCTTTTTTTGGGTATGGCTGTACGGCTCAGTTCGTTAAGGGTCTGACCCATGATTTCAGCTCAGGTCATGATCTCATGGGTTCTGAGATCAGGCTCGCCACTCAGTGAGGAGTCTGCTTGAGATTCTCTCCCTCTGCCTCTCCCTGCAACTGGAGCGTGTGCACTCTCTCTCTCTCTCCCCTCTCTAAAATAAATAAACTTAAAAATAAATAAATAAATAAATAAATAAATAAATAAATAAAGCATTCTTTTTTTTTTCAAGGATGACTAAACAAAATTTTTTTCTAGTTCAAGAATGACTAAAAAAGACTAGCTTTCTGCCCTTGGGCAAGGCAAACCAGAGTAAACTGAGGTTAGGTTCTCATCCGTAAATTGAAGCAGTGGTTTCTAAAGCAGTGATTTTCAAAGTTTCTGGTAGTTGATTTCTTTTTACAAATGAAAGCTGGTGCAAAATGCAGTAGGTATTGAGGAAGGACTGAGCAGCCTGTATCCCTTCCCAATTAGCTCTTTCCCCCCAATCAGTGGCATTGTAGTCCATCTTTAGGGTTTCCAAGGAGACCAGATTAGTAGCAAAGTAAGGAAATTTTTAAAAGATTACATAATCCGGGGTGCCTGGGTGGCTCAGTCGATTACGTGGCTGCCTTCGGCTCGGGTTATGATCCTGGGATCCTGGGATCGGGGCCCGCATCTGGCTCCCTGCTCAGTGGAGAGCCTGCTTCTCCCTCTCCCTCTTCCTGCTGCTCCCCCTACCTGTGCTCTCTCTCTCTCTCTCCCTATGTCAAATAAATAAATAAATAAATCTTTAAAAACAAAACAAAACAAAACAAAAAAGTACATAATCCAAAGTCAGGTAAATGTCAACTAACTCAATAATATCTGGATGCAGAGGATAAACAACATATGCACATCCCCCTGACAGACACACACACACACACACACACACACACACACACACGTGGATCATTTAATACATTTAATAAATTAAATGGTCGTGGAAAAATTATGTGTTTTTATCTGTTTATAAATAGCTAATTTATGCTCAACCTGAAACATCTTGAGAAAACACAGTTTATAATATTTTGTAGATGATGTATCATAAGAGTGGTTTTGATTAAATGACAATTCCAAGTAGTTTTGAACCTCATAGGTCAGTCAGATCCTGAATTCTTAAAAACTTGATGGACAATTCAGGTGAAAATACCTTTTTCTAGGTCTAGAATATTAACCTTATCATCATATTATGTGTCGAAGAAATTCTGGCACTGAAGTCACTGGTAAGGTGACAAGTCTGTAATTATATGCTTTGTAGTCACCTGTTCCTTCAGTCTGTGCTCAAAATTAATCAAGAAACTCTCCTCCAGGGAGCCTCTTGCTCTCATAAACTACTGACCTGTTAAATATGGAATTAATTTTTTTTTTTTTTGTATTACTACCAACTTCACTTTAAAAAGAAAAGAAGAGAAAAGCCCCTTCTAAGTACAGAGAAAAGCCATAGGGCTGGGGCCAATATATGCTATATAAACCTTACCTAATAGTTGGCAAATAGGAAAGAAAAACACTCTTGATACTCTCATTTTTTCACCCCTACCTTGTCAGATATGGTGATGAGGTTATGACCACATAACTAGGTATTTAGCACAGATTCTATTGCTCAGTCTTCATAGTTACTTTGCATGAAACCATTATTATAAACATTTTGCACAGAGGAAACTGAATCTCAGAGAAGCATAAAAAATCTTGCTTAAAGTCACATGGCTAGTATATAACAGAGCTAAGTTTTTGATTACTCCTAGTGAAGGAAGCAACAAATAGAAAAAAAGAAAAGAGGCTTTGAGTGTGTGTGTGTGAACTGCATACCTATGGCTGACACTAGCTGGTTTCATTTATATAATACCTATGGTTGAGACTCTTACTGGGTATCCTAGAGGATTATAGAGCTCCTCTAGTCATTCATTCATTCATTCACTCATTCACTTGATAAGGACTTACTAGACAGAGCTATATGCCTTATTAAATGCTTGAGATTCCTTGGTGAAGGAGATGTGGTTCTTGTCTTCATGTAACTTAAGTTGGAGACAAAAATATTAAACCAAATTAGTCATGATAATGTTGGACACTGTATACTGTGATAGCTAGTATACAGGATTCCTCAAGAACACGAGGTGGCCACTTGAACCTGTTTGAGCATAATGTGTTTATGATAACCACATTGTTTCACACATACATACGGATGTATACATCCATAAGTATCTAACAGTTTTCTGTTTTTGATATTTGAAGTGAGAATGCATCTCACTGTAGGAAAATACTCCATTGGATTCCTAAGTGACCGTAGACAGGTGCCATACAAATATGTTTGTGGAAAACAGGGAGATAACCACTGTCAATTTTTTTTTTAAAGATTTTATTCATTTATTTGACAGAGAGAGAGATCACAAGTAGGCAGAGAGGCAGGCAGAGAGAGAGGAGGAAGCAGGCTCCCCGCCAGGCAGAGAGCCCAATGTGGGGCTTGATCCCAGGACCCTGGGACCATGTCCTGAGCTGAAGGCAGAGGTTTTAACCCACTGAGCCACCCAGGTGCCCACCACTGTCAATTTTAAAGAATGATTACCTTGCAGCTGTCTACAATCAATGCACTGCATTGGCCCTATGGCCATCAGCAATTAACACCTCCTCTGGCCAGAGAGAAATTGTCTGTGGCATTATGGTTGCCTTCTGAAAACACACTCCAGAATATCTTTCTGCACACCCTGCAGAGAGCATTGTGGAATCTTCATCCTAGAATCGTGGGGAAACATTGACATTACTTCCACCAGACTTCCATTAGTTCACTGTGAATGTGGGATCTTATTGTGAGTGATTCAGGAAACTTCAAGGGCATTTTACATTTGTTCATGAACTACCCAAGGGTGCCCCAGGGCTCAGGGCGCTCCCTTTGTCTCCTCTCAGAGGCATTCTCTCTGACAAAAGTTATCTAGGGATGTTCTGGCCCCAGGGACAACTGTCTTCTCTGAAAGATGAAGGATAATTTTCTCACTTCTGTATTATTTGTTCTCCAAGTAGTTATCCATTTTAACCAGATTATTATTTTTGCTTCCCACAGAGAACTCTTCATAATCAGCTAACCACTGCTGTGGTGTTAACAAAAACATGCTATCCTCTCAACCTTGGATCCTCTCCCTGGACCCATCTTAGAATTCCGGGGTCCTTTCCCCTTGGTGGATCCTCTCAGAGGCCCCACATGCCCTTTGCACTTGTTATTACTTTGCTCATTAATGTCTTCAGACTTCACACACAGTTTACATGTGTCTCAGCTCAGCTCGGGACGTGGTCCTAGTTCTTTTCCCAAGAGAGTCTTCACTTTGCTTGTAAAACCAGTATTTGCAAGGAAATAGAGAGAGAAAAAAAAAACCAAAACCAGGGTTGTGCTTGTTTAGAGTGAGAGAGACAGTGACAGAGTAAGCAAGAGAGAGAGAGAGAGAGACAGAACATCTTAGGGAAGATACTTTGCAACAGTGATCCTGTGGTTATCCCAATATCCCATGCAAGTAAGATTTCTCATTGTGATAGAAATTAATGAAAACCTCAGCATCAGACAGTGAAGATTCTTTATTATTCATATGGGTATTAAAATTCTTCATATATATATATATATATATATATATATATATATATATATACACATGACATCTTGTGTCTCTGTAGTAATATAAGATTTATATGAGATGTATACAAGAGAACCAGACCATAAGCACTTAAAGCCCAAAAGACATGGTTTAAAGAATTATCCACGCTAAGACAATGTCCTGTATTCCCTCTGTGCTCACATTGTTGTCTTTCCCTTTACATAAGAACGTTCTTATCAACATATCTCTACATGCGTAGGTATTTGTATAAGTCAGTCCTCCCCTGAATCCTCTGACAGAATCAGGCCCAGTGTCAGGCCTGCGAGCAGCACATTGTTTGCTTCTTAAATCTCTTGCTTTCCTTCATTTTCTTTGCTGTAAGTGTATTTCATTCAGCCATAGGCTATGACAACAAAATGATTGAAATAACAAATCCAATTAAACAAGTTTGCTTTTTTATATGGTAGTTGCAATCTAGTGTTAATTTTTGACATAAAATTATGATTTTATTTTTACCAAATTAATCAGATTAAGTCATTTTTTGCCATTGACAAAAATAGAATCCTTACTTTCATATATAGCAAATTATTTTCATTCAACCTATATTTAACAACAGAGTTCCAACGTCTTTTTTAGCAGTAAAATTTTTTGTTAAAAGGGATTACCCAGTATGTGGAAAGGATGAATGTCTATACACTCTGGTTGAAATAGGAGTGGTAGTGATGTAGGACATAGAGGCAGAAGAAAATTATTAAAATTCCTTACCTACTGACAAGCCCTTGAAACAGGCAGAGTGGCTCTCCTCTAGGGACTCAACTGCCCTCACCTTGAGGTTTTGCTAAGGGCAAAGGACAATCCTAGCCTGACCAACCCCCTATCCCCAACCAAGATCCTGTAATTCTACTTTAACAATTCCTTTAGGAAACTTTATCTCTAAACCTCCAAGATAGTGTCGACAATCATTCCCAAGCATATGGCGCACTGATATACATCTAAAGGGTCTCAGAGAAGGATTTATTACTGGTAATGAATAACCTTTTCCCCAGACAATAGCTAGTCCCTCAAGGTCCTAGAAACCTTGTTTCCAAAATTCCTTAGAGACTTAAGCCATCCCTAATCCCCTCCCTAACTTACAAGTATATAATGGACCACTCCTCACATCCCCAGGGCAGCAGCTCTTCCTGCCCATGGGTCCTGTCCCTGTGCTTTAATAAACCACCATTTTGCACCAAAGATGTCTCAAGAATTCTTTCTTGGTCATCGGCTCTGGACCTCACCCCACTGAACCTCACCTATGTTCTAGAACTTCATCAGTAGAGTCAGACCTTTTTTCTACTGTCTGGGCAAAGCCCCCACACAGGTCCTCACAGAACCCCCAACACTTCATAGGTCACAGTTTTAAATCCACTGGAGTAGAGAATTAATTCATATAAGTGAAATTTCTATTGGAGAGTTGCATATATTTCTTTGGTTCAGTATCTAGTGTTATACATTTTTTAAAAAATTGACATGGCTTTATTCAAAATGTTTTTAGCTTTGGAAATTAAAAAAAAAATTAAATACCATTTACCAGAAAATTCAAACCATTACCTTACAACTTATGGATATAATCAAGGTATTTTATTTTATAGTACTTAACCTTTTAAAAAGCTGTATTTCTAAAAATCCAAATAATTCATTTAGTCAATGAGGGGAACAGAAATTTTACTGAATGGTAATGTGACCCAGAAATAGCATTATCCTTTCCACTTACTGGTTTGGCACACTTTTACTTTTGAGTAGAAAAAGAAATGAAGGTGTTGTTAGCCATTTCTGAAAATTCAGTCACAGTTAAAATTTGTTAAGTTTATTAAAGTTTCTTTTTCAGTTATATAAAATAGGAATACCTAATGGAGTAGTATTTTCATTGATCTTATCACCATTATTATATTATAAAGTATTATTCATTTTATCATAATTTATTTGTGCATATGTACTTATAATCATAAAGCAAATCATAGCGAGCTATGTGGCATGTATTCATTAGATGATAACTTTTGCTGTCTTTATTTTTAATAACTCGACAGAGCATCTGAAGTCTAGAATTTGAAAACAAATGGAGAAAAAAAAGAAAATAAATGGAGGTACATGATAACGTTCTACGTGAAAGAAACTAAGGGACTTTTTCGTAGAACTAAAAATGGAGGACTACTCTGCCATCTAGTGGACACATTGAGAAATGGCAAAGTTTTGTTTTTATTGTTTCAAATAGAGTTGTATTAAATTTCACCAAAATGCTGATTTTTTTATTGAACGAAGTAGCACCTGCTCTTTTTACTGCTTTTGGCAGATACTCTAAGGATTTATGTACGGATGGGATAAGATAGTTTTTAAAAAGTAGTTTAGAAAAATGAGATTAAGGGATTCCAGACTAGAAGCTAAAAATGGTACTTGATAAATGTTTTCATATATGGCATATCACAAAGGGAGAACCTGAGAGAGTGAGAGAAAGGAAGGAGAGAGAAAATGATCTTCTTATTGAATTGTTTAAAAGAGGGAACCAATAAAAAGGCATTGTTTTGCAAATTTTGAAAGCCTAAAACCAGAGTCTCCAGGGTTCAAGGAGTAATTCTTTAGTCTAACATATGGGAAGTTTGACAAAGAGGGAAAATGTCTTTTGGAAGAAGTTCCAATGTCTGGATAGAAGGAGAAAAGGGCAGATGAAGAACAGCTGCTGAAAGAAAGTACAGCATGTATGAGAAATTCTGCAGCCTGCAGCCCTGTGAGACCAGTGCTTGCTTGATGGCCATTCTCTTTTACTTCGCCTGAAAGTTACTGGGTTGTAGTGGGAAGGAAACCAGGAGGGAGAAGTACAGTTAAAGGAGCCCTTTCAGTAGACTGGGTCCTAAGCCTTTGTATTACTTTGTTAAAACGAAATAGGATCATAGAAAACTGTCAGGTCATTCTACATGGAGAGTCACTCTTGAGTTCAAGGCCATACCCTCTGCCACTTCAGTCACTCCAAGTCCTATCAGTTGGGCAGTTTCTGATGGGCTAGGGCTGTAATATCATGAATAATGAAAATGAAAGGAAAAACAGGCAGTTGGATATCTTAAAACTTATGGTGGCCAAGTCCATTGTACTGATAATTCTTAGTACATTAGAGCAGTTTGCAGCATATTAGGTAGAAAAGGAGTTCCCCTGTACCAAGAGGGAGAGTGACAAAGCAAGGAACCTTGGTTTAGGACAGATTTCTTGCTCTGGCCAGTAGTGAGGACAGATTGGGTTCTGACCCAGTTCATTAAATGAGGAATGCAGTAAAATTGGGAGTAATAGCATTGCTTTATGAAATGGAGAGACTATTTTCTGGGATCTAAAAGGATGGGGTCCTACTGGTTGGAAAAAGATATCCCCTACCCCTCCTTCTCTGATTTATAGCCATTTGAAAGGAAAAACAAAATCATGGAGCAGACAAAATGGAATAATTTTACAGTAGCACATAGATTTGGGGCCTGTAAGAGTATGGTACATTCTTTAGATGGTGGTGGGAACCTAGATATACTGGGCATGGTAGGAGATTTCTAGCTACCTGGAAACTACAAAGGCAAGTGCTCTTGGAGTAAGCCTGAGGTGGGTGAGTACTGAGGAAACCTAGAAACTTCTATGTGACAGCCTTCCATTGTGTTACAGTCATGTGGTCCTGAGTGTTACGTTTCTGCTATATGACCTCTTCTCTTCGAATATAGCTCACTGGGTCAGATGTAGATAGCTGAGCAACACTGAAACCATTAGATTCTCTCTTTTAGAAACTTAAGTTGGGACCACTTCCAGCTTGGACCTGAGGCTACAAGAAGATAAACCTTCAGCATGTAAACAGGGGAATTATGCTCCATCCATGGTTGGTTTATGGATAAAGGATAAAAAATCTAGTATATGGAGACACAAAGGGAAATGAATGCAAAGTGAGAAGCAGAGATGAGAAATATTGAAAGAAATGCCTGAAAAGTTTTAATCACTTGTTCTAGTTTCTTTCTATGGCCAGCCGTATTTCTGCCCTTGGGTCTCCATTAGATACCTCTCCATCCTTATAATACATACCCATTTGACTTAAGGAAGCTTCCATGAATATCTGTTATTTGCACAAAGATTCTTAATATGGTGATTTTGCCCCACACTGTCCAAATTCAGCTGTTTGAGCCAGGAAAAGGAAATTTGAAAAGTTGGGCTTCTGTCAATCCTTTAGACTCTTGAAAATAAGGACTTTAATCTGAGCATGACTTCAGCCCTTTGGAGGGCTTCTTCAAATATTTTAGGTCTGCCTCCATTGATTGGGACCAGCAGAAACTGGCAATATAGTTCAGGAGGGGTACCCTATTCCTGGTCTCTGTTTCTCCCCTGGATGAACTTACTCTCTAGGACCTTCAATTGCTTCCCACACATTTGGAGCAATATAGTGCTAATCCTTAGGGGATTCTTCTGGAAGCCCGTGACTGGGTCCTCATTCCAGGAGGGTGGCCTGGCAAGTGGATGTGTAAAGGTGATTGGTGGACAGAGTGCCATCAGACACCCTAAAGGAAATGATATGTTGCTGGAATTTGAAACTTGATTGGGACTATGCAAATGAATTGATTAGTTTCTCCTTGTTAAAAAGTTTAGCCCAGTAAAAAGCCAAGAGAAAAGAGAGTACTGTGTGTTTTCAAAGACATGAAAGATTTTCATTTTGACCCGGAGAGACAGATAGAGGAAAGAATGGCAAGGAACAGGTAAGAGACTGCCAGAATTCATAATATGGAGGGTTTAGAAAAATTGGACTCTTATGGTCAAGTCAATGGTAAATCACTGAAAACTACTCCTAAGCAGTTGCTCTGCTTGTGGTTAGGCTGCCTTTCAAAGGTGGTGGCCCTGAAGATGAGGAGAGATGGATTAACTCTAATGAGGTATGTAGGATGTGGAAGTGATGATAGATTCGACGGAAATGTGAAGATAGGGTTGCCATTGCTAACCTCCAGGTGAGCTGCTAGGTGCCGGCAGCGCCATTTCCTGGAAGTGGAGGTAGGATGGCTAATGGGGAAGAGGATAGGTTGAGTGCAAATTGAGTGGGGGTTGCCCGAGGGGCTTCCAGTGGGGAGAGGTGAAGTAGGAAGTTGGAGGCGTGTGACTAGAACACTCATGGTGACGTCGGCTTATTCTCCTACTGGCAAAACCAAGTTGTTTGTTGGATTTTCCATCTGGAGAGCAGAGTATTGATCCTGAACATACGCTTTCCTCTCTTCAAAAATGGCTTTCAAATGCAAAAGAATAGAAATGCCTAAGTAGCTGATATAGACCAGAGAAATGCTCACTTCCTTCACAAATTGACTTTGCTCCAGGCTGCCTTCAAACATACTTCAGAAACTTCACCCATGCTGAGATTGGAAGTTTCACACAGAGGAGTATTCTTGCAGTGACAGGAAAAATACATAACCTTGCCCTCTATAAGCCGTGGTCTGGCTTCACTGTTTACACATTGGCTTCCCCTAACAGGGCTAGGAGAAATGATTCCTTATCATTATATTAGGCAACCCTGTTTATATGAAAGAACATGTCTCATATCCATGACGTGAACTTTAATATAGCTATTTAGCTGTGCTAAATAACCATAGAGAAGTTCCAATACAAAATTAATACATTTTTGAGCTTATTGAAATGTTTACCCTTTTCCAGATGTCTTCTGTGTTTTTGATCTGACCCTCCAGTGTAGGGAAGTCGATGTGTTTATTTTCCATGCTGAGAGAAATATAGGCTTGAAGAAAAGTGAGGATTTCCTTAAAAACTTAAAAGAAGGATTTCCTTAAAAACTACATTATCAACTTGATCAAAAGAGTATTCAGTTTTGAGTTTTCCTTCTGAGATTTTTAAAAATGAAGACTTAGAAATTTAAGTTACTTTACATCTACAGTAGATCTTCACAAATATTAAATAGTGTGGTTGATACAGCAATTTCACTAGCTTATAAAGTATATATTCTGGTTACCTTTTATGAGACCAGGCATACAATAAGGAACTTCATTCCCATTTATTTAATGGCCTTCATACTTTGATACTCTGGAGGTATTTAAAAAAATTTTCGTAACTAATACCTAATTATGAGAATTCAAACTGTAGATATTATGTTTACATCGCTTTATCTCGGACTTTGTGTGTCTGTGAAAGGAGACAATGTGAATTTTAATGCTTCTGTGTGTCAGTCTTTCCAACTTAAACTCAGACTAGAGAAGAAGGAACTAGTATTTATGAAACTTAATGTATTCCAAGGACTTTTGTATACTTGAGTTTATTACAATAATACATTGAGCAAGGGATTTCTAACCCCATTTTCTGATGAGGAAACTAACTCTCAAGGGATATTTGCTTTCACACTGTTTGGTAAAGGGTAGAAACAAAAGTCTGATCTTTTTACCTCAGCATTCATGCTATTTCCACTCTCCCAGAGGTTTCCAAATTGAGTTCCATTGAGTCCAAGGCCATGAAGAGATACCTTGGAAGCCACTTAGTAGAAACAACCTGGGGTAGGAAGACTGATTAGATCTTGGTTCCCTGTGCTCATTTTGAGCCGAGCAATTCTCCTTTTTGGTTTCACTTCAAATTATTACTTAGGAAAATGACTTTTACTACTTAAAGCTTATTTATAGACTAATACACCATAAAATTAACTCTGATGAAGCTAATCAGTGATAAAACTAGAGAGTCATAGGTAAACATAATATTAGTTCTTGGTCTAGTAAACTCCACATACCACCACTTATATTTAAAATTATTTTGTGTCTTTTTCTCTAGTACTTACTGACAAATGACTAAGAAGGTATTACTTTCCTATCTATGTTTTAGGATGAATATACAGGATTCTGGATACTGAAGGAGAGCTTTCTCGATATGCCTAAGAGAGCTAATGGGTACAGACAACTGTGGAGTATAGAAAACATGGAGCCATTTTCCAGCAAGAGATTAGAAAATTATAGTTGCAAACTTGGTTCAAGGAATACATTGAAAGAGATTCTGATTCTGATTGAGGGTAACTCTCAGTGGAGGTCTGGGCTGATTTTACATTTAATTTTTAGTCAACTTTACTGAGGTATAATTTGCTTGATGCTTTGTTATTCTGCCTTCTACTCCCCCCCCCAAAAAAATTGCTTATTTCATAACCACTACAGAGGGACACACCCCAATTATTTCTCTCTTTTTTTAAAATTTTATTTATTTATTTGAGAGAGAGCTATCACATGTAGGCAGAGAGGCAGGCAGAGAGAGAAGGGGGAAGCAGGCTCCCCACTGAGCAGAGAACCCCATGTGGGGCTCGATCCCAGGACCCTGGGATCATGACCTGAGCAGAAGGCAGAGGCTTTAACCCACTGAGCCACCCAGGCGCCCCAGCCCCAATTATTTCTATTATTTCTTTAGTAAAAGATGATCACTTGTTTGCTTTGGGACAGGTTTTCTAAATATAGTCCCTGGAACAATGGCAACAGCTTCATTTGGGACCTTTTATAAAAGCAAATACTCGGGCCTCACTCATGGGCCTACTGCTGGCAAACTGTGTGGATGGGGGCCAACAATCTATCTTATTAAGCCCCCCAGGTGACCCTGATGCAGAGTAAAGTTTGAGAACCCTTGCACTGGGAGCTGGCTTTTGACCAGGCAAAGCCATTCTAGAGACTGGTCAGAGGAAGGTAGAATTGCCAAACTTGTCCCAGAGTTAATTCCAATGAGCAAAATAATAACTTCCTGAATTAGGGATGCCTGGGTGGTTCAGCTGGTTGAGCACCCGACTCTCAGCTTTGGCTCAGGGAAATGGAGCCCAGTGTCAGCTCTGCGCAGGGCATGGAGCCTGCTTAACATTCTCTCTTTGCCTCTCCTCCTGCCCCTTCCCCACCCTTTCTCCAGAGTATAGGTGCTCTCTCTTGTTCTCTCAAAAACAAACAAATAACAACAACAACAACAACAAAAAGCTTACTGAATTAGAATGAAAAAAACTGAAGAAATTAACCAGCTATTTGCTAAAAGGGTCAGAGAAGACAGTTAAATAGAAGCAGAGACCAAAAGTTTCAACAGAGTCCTTTCAATGGCAGGCTGTTAAAATTCCTGTTGATAGAAAGGGTGAGGTTTGTGTTTCTCACTTCTACATGTTTTCTTACAAAAAGCTTTCATTATGTGAGTTATCTCACAACCAAAATAGCTTCAAGCGTCGTGTCCTGCAACTCAGTCTACATGGAAGGGAAAGAATAATAGAGTAATTGAACCAAGAAGATGGGGAAGGGACAAAGAAGCCGTCTTCATTTAAGAGGGATCAAGCTCTCTGATAGGAGATCTCTTTCAGGCAACAAATGCCTTCTGCAGAGCAAGTGACCAAGAGTTACAAGATTTAATAACTTCTTGGATTAATAAACAATATGGATTGTGCACTCATTTGTGCAAGATTCTGTTTTTCACATGTAATGTGTATATATATGTTATATAGGTAGATTTGCTTAAGTCATGTGCTTACCAATCATGTTTGTATGATTACTATGTTTGTTTCATAGAGTTACAGATAATAACATTTAGGTAGAGGGAAATCAATTAACTTGCCCAGAGACATACAGATAATCTGTTATGGAATGACCTAATGACAAATGATGAATGAGGGTTTGCACCCTGGCAACCTGGTACTGGGGACTGTGCTATCAACTGCAATGCTATATTGCTTATTGATGGAAGTTATTAAAATTAATCCTCTAGGTTTGAGATTCTGTAAATTGCTTGATTGTCTCTACAGCAACCGTTTTCAAAGCCATGTGCTTTGAAATCACCACTAACCATAAGAACCACAGGGCTCCTGTGTGTCCCACCAAACATGTGCATATGATTATATCTTACATATGACTCCTAATATCTTCATCACATAAATATTCTATATTGTGTGCTCTGGTTTTAGCTCATAGAAAAGTTGTTTACGTTTGATTCCTAGTTGTAATCCTGAATAAAAGAGGGCAGAAGAGAAGAGAGTAGGCACTATTGTCTCCTTCCTAGATTATGAATGTATTTAAAAGTTTTGTGGTAAGCCAGTTGAAACCTTAGTGGTTTTCCTAAAAGGTATGGGGGAGAGGTCCTCACCTCCATAAAGAGAGTCAACATGCTCCTGAATTGATTCTGAAAAATGCATGCCCCACTAAGCTATTGGTCATCAACATTTTGTGTATTTTTTGAACACACTCAGGCTAATTCAAGGAAAAAAAATTAAATATATATATAATATATGTCAATTTATGTATTAGATATATAGATATATAAATATATAAATGTTCATTTTATGTTTTAACTCAAAATAAAAATGGCACAGTGTTACATAGCAACTCGATGGTAAAGCTAAGGGCTCTGTCTTTTCTTTTTAGTGCAGTCTTCACTGATCATCTGAGATACCCCAGGGATTACATCGATCTGTATAGGGGATACAGATAAAACAATTCGTCCTCACCCTGTTCTCATCCCATCATTGTCCGGGCTTTCTCTGATGTTGCAGTATCATTGCTCTTCTTGGTGGTCCCGTGAGCAGGTGCTGTGCAACTCATGCAACAGCTGCATCACCAGGGCTCCGGGAGAGATGACTGCCAGCACCCTCTGCCTTCCCACGTCTCTTGGCAAGAGCCTGATGACTCCCGTCACCTGGAAGCCTTCATAGGCAGATGACCTCAACCTAGTTCTAAAAATGGACAAGGAATGCTTTCGCAAGGTGTGATATCCTCCACCAATCCCTAGCCTCCACCCTTGGTTACCCTAAAATGTTCTTCCCATCAGTCTGTCTCTGGTATGAGTTAAAAAGCTGAGTATATTCTAGTTGTAGTCACAAGAGCTAGGAAAACTCTGTGTGTGTGTGTGTGTGTGTGTGTGTGTGTGTGTGTGTCCCTGTGCATTCATAGGCACATGCATGTGGGTTGGTGAATGAGTGGAGGGGATAGCAGGTAGGAAAGTAAAACAAGTTCAAGTACCAATAAAAGGAGCAGAGGATGAGTTTCTAGCTCCGGGCTCAAATATGCTTCTCAGAAGTTCTGTACTGTTAGAGGCTCTCTCTGACATATTGGATGACACATATTTTCCCACTGGTCTGAGCCAGTGGAAGTGGAATGCGCATATTCACAGGTGGCACAATCTGCATCCCTAAGTGTCTTTTATCTGGTGAGCAAAAGGTGTGATCATTTCAGGAATCCTAGCTGGCATTTAATAAATTCCTATATAATCTAAATATGAGCCAATGTAATTACAATTTTTCAAATTAAAAATATTAGGTGTCTCAAAGAGCAACTGTTTGCAAATAAAAAGCTATAGAAAACTTGTAACCATGATCATGAGCTCATTGCTTTGTATAATTTATATCAGGGAATCGTTAGATTAATTTCCTTTTACATAATGTTGGAGATTAGACACAGTGGTTAATAGACTCGCATTTTAGGAAAATGCAGTTGCATACATCTACTTCCTTACCATTAAAAAATGATCCCGTTTTCTTTCCATTTGGAATGAATCAAATAAAATCATGATATTAAACACTATAGTAGTAAGGTTAAATAATTAGAAAAAGGATGAAAACAAATGTTATCTGTTTTTTAAACAGAACATCGTTGTTAGTTTATAATTTTACTAAAACATTTAAATAATGCCATGAACAGAAGAGCTAAATGCGAGATTTAAAACCATAATACCAACTGGGGAGAGGCCACTAGGTGGAGCCCATGGTTTCTAAGATTTAAGGTAAGTCTCAGTCTTGGGATAAATGTTTTTCCAGCTATGAACTATGGTGGCATTAGGGATAGTCAGCAGGCTGGCATAATGGACGATCTTTTGGCCACTACAATTAGGAATTGGAGGATTTGAGAACAGGGTCATCCATTGTTCTGTCTATACACCTACATAAAATAATGTAAGTACAGTTCAGCTATTTCTGGAAATTAACAGTAATTTACACTATCTGGAAAAGAAGAGTCAATAATTTGATAATGTAATAGCAAAGAAAGTTAACTATGGAATGGATTTAAAAAAACGTGTCTTTTTTTTATTAGTGGAAATCCAGTGTCCACTTTAAAAAGTTTACTACATGAAAATTATAACAAGAATATGCTCTTTGATGTATTCGTCACTCATTTGGCAAATAAAAGAAACCCATTTGAAAACATTATTTAGATTACCTTCATCAAGCTGTTATAATCTGTTAAGTACACTCAGGGAAAAAATGTAAATGCAATACAGTTAGACTCTCATAGCTGTTCTAAGATAACAAGTGAATAGCTTTCCATACTGTTGATCCATGGTTAAACCGATTAAAAGTGATTTTAAATTACTGACTTAACAGTCATTCTTTTTGAATTTATTTAAAAAAATTAAAGTTGTATTGTGGTATAATTGACATAAATAGACTATTATGAATTATATAACTTGTATTACTGAATTATATGACTTGATGCATTTTCATACACACACACACACACACACACACACACACACACACAAAATCATCAAAACAAAGATTGTGAACATATTCATCTCCCCAGACTTTTCTTGTACTTTCTTTTCATCCCTTCCACCTTTCTCTCCCTGTTTTCTCCCCTCCCCAGGTCACCACTAATCTGTTTTCTGTCACTGTAAGCCAGTTTACATTTTCTATGTGGATTTATACAGTATGAACACTTTTTTTAGAGGTGGTGGTCTGGCTTCTGTCACTTAGAATTTTTTTTTTGAGATTTATCCACAGTGTTTCATGTGTCAGTAGTTCATTTGTTTTTATTGCTAAGTAATATTCCCAGGTTTGGGTATCCCACAATATGTTTATCCATGCATCTGTTGATGGACATTTGGGCTTTGGGTTTCTTCCCCCAGTTTAGAGTTACTACAAATAAAGCTTCTATAATCATTCAGGCACCAATTTTGTACACACATACATTTCCTTTTCTTGGTTGAGTGAAGCAGTCATACATAGGTGTGGGCAAACATAGGTATCTGTTTAACTGTTTATGAAACTGCTGAGCTCTTTTCCAAAATGGCTGTGCCATTTCTCCTGCTTTCATGGATAATTAAGTACAAATCTCTATTTTATGGATATTAATGAAAGCAATGAATATCATGAGTTACTTTTTAAATTAGGAAACAAAAGACACTTTGCTTTTCTTTCTGCTTAATACTACACTATTCTGTTCAGCAGTATTGGATTTGTCTCTGCACTGTGGAGGGACAGAAATAAATCTATCATCACTACATTTAAAATACTTGACTGTAATGAATAACTTAAACACCATCGGACAATTTATGGGAAAAAGAAAAGAACATATAGGATTTTTATTTCACCAAAATACAAACATGATGAAACACCTTAGAATTGTCAGCTGCTTGTGTAGCCTCATAATTTTGTCACTTCAGGTTTGCGATGAATATATATCTTAAAATAATTAGAGCAATTTGTTTCAATGTCCTATCTTAAATTTAGGCCATGTGTTCCTGTTCTTTATTGAAGAAAATTCAATCACGATTTCCAGCAGAAACCTTTCTCATAAAATTTCTCCAGCAACTTTTCCAGTAACAAGAGATCCTGTCATACTTATAGCATGTCACATGTCATGGTCTTTATTCAGATAAGTTATGTTGTCCAGTTTAAGTTGCACTCTATTATCCTTTTGGGAAAAATAGCTTTGTGTTTTTAAATTAATGGAAGTACATTGTAAGAAAGAAGGTGTCAGTTAAATATTTTCAAAATATTCCCTTAATTTACTAGCTCTGTGATCTTATGTAAACAACTTAATTGTTTATGTGGGCATCTGTAAAATGGGAATAATACTTTTGCATGCATTTTTTTGAGGTTTAAGAGAGTTAAAACGTATAAGTACTTAGAAATGTACTAGTCATACAGGAAGTACTCAACAAATATTAGTTTATATTTTTTAAAGGTTTCTGAATATATATAAAATAGTAATAAGTCAATTTATATTGTAAAAAACAATAATGTGTACAAAGAAACATATTTAGAAACCCTTCCTTCCTTCCTTATTTATTTACTTATTTATTTATTTTGTATTTACTTGAGAGAGAGAGAGAGAGAGAGCTAGCCAGAGGAAGGGGCTGAGAGATTTGGAGAGAGAATCTCACACAGATTCCCCACTGAGTGCAGAGCCCGATGCAGGCCTTGATGTCACGACCTTGAGACCATGACCTGAGCAAAAAATCAAGATTAGATGCTCAACTAATTGAGCCACACAAACATCCCCTTCCTTGCTTTTTTATTTGTGAATTCCAGTAAAGACCAGTCTTGTACTACCATTCAAATAGAGTTAGATCTTTTATATATCTCTAGATTCCCAATGACTAGACTATTTTCTTAGATTCTCAAAGATGTTCTGTAATTTCTTTGATGGTTTTGTGTCGAGTGTGTTTCCTGATCCATTGTGATGAGTTTGTTAAATACTCTCTTTGCTAATCTTCTCAAATATGAAGATTATGTGTGATAAAATTAAGTACATTTAAATCTGCTTAATTTATGATTTATTTTAATGTGTGAAAATGCATTACTTTGGTTAGAAAGATGTTAGATCCTTTTTTTCAAAGGCAGAATAAGCCCATGGGCTTTTAGTTTCAAGCCTATTGGATTGCTAGATAAAGTATTTAGTACTAATAATTAAATACATGAGTAAAAATACCCTCCAAAAATGAAGTCTCCATGGCCCAGAAACAGACCAGAATTAAAAGCAGTTTGGCCAGGAAACCTGGTGGTGAGGTGGGACTCCATGTCTGTGGCTACAAAAGGTTGCTTATGGATGAAGAGAGGAGGCTGGGACTTCAAGCTCGAAGCAAGGGGGTGTAATCGGAGCACGTGCCTCACCTGCTGAGGGCCAGAGCCCACCTCCCTGACTGAAGTTCCTGGGCCATCAACGTCCTAATCCCAGTCCTGTCACTTCTAGGGTGTGACTCACAGCCTCATTTTCCTCTTTTGTAAACTATAAGAAAAAACAATGCCTATTACACAGGGTTGTATGAGGATGAAATGATGAAGCACTTAGAACTCAGCCCATAGCAAAAACTATGTAAGATTTGTGATTACTAGTGAGAAAAGAGTGCTTGTCATATATATATATATATATATATATATATATATATATATATATATGAATCATTCTATATAGGTCAAGCTTTTGAATTATTATATGAAATAGTTATTTGGATACTTTTGCATTCAGGTTTAAATAACTTTCCCCAATATTTTTAGATTTATATTCTAATGTTTGAACATGTAAGTAAAGTGATGACCCTGAATTAAAGTCTTAGCAAATGTGGCATCACCTTTCAGTGTTCAGAGGGAAAGTTTATGCATAGTTCTTTACCTCTAGAAAATATATTTCTCTTAGATGGAACTCATTTTCTCCAGAAAATTGTGAGAAATTGAGTTTAAGTCTCTATATGGGTATGAGTCTCTCTAAAACTTGCTTTGCCTATAGGCCATATTCTTTTAAGGAGGGATCATCCCTCACTGAGTTAATCAAGGTGAAGATCCAGGCAGTTTCCTTATAGTTTCCTTTATCCTCACCTTGTCCCTGCCCCATAGCCAATCACCCATTCCAAACCCTTCCCATGTGATTCAGATTTTTAGATTTTTTTTTTTTTAACTTTGAGCTCTCTTTTTCATAGTATCACTATCCTCGAAGAGTTTCAGTCATTCCTTAAGTGGCCAGTATTCCCAGTCACCTAACTGGGCTCTCTGCCAGCTGACCTGACCCATGAATCCATCTGCCTCCCAGCTGCTGGAAAGAGCTCTCCAGAGCAAAAACCTGACAGTGGCTCTGCATTGGCTCTATGGGATAAAGTTTCATATCTCTGTTATAGCTTCAGCTTCACATGGGCTACTCTTACATCTGCAGGAAATGAAAGCTGCCCACACTCCATGGTTTTTCTCATGTATGTGCCTTTTCTCATTCTGTCAATCTGCCTGGAATGCCCCTGTCTCATCAGTCACACTTCCACTGTGGTCATCTTATCACCACAACGCCTAGCTGGTTACTACGGATTTTACAAGATTTATTTCATGCAGTGACCTTTATAAAAACTCTCCCTGAAGCTGTGAGACAAGTTTAAGGTGACCTTCCTCTAGGCTCCTAGAATTTTGGGGCATTTGTGTTTTGCCTTTATGAATAAATTTTTCTGGTAAAATGGTTTCTAGACCAAATTGGTCCTTCTCTATAAATTAGACTTGTTAGATTATAATATCCATGACTTTGAAGTTTAATTATAAAATGTGTGTTATTAGCATTGAAATAAAATCCCTTAATACATATAAATGAGAGTTCAAATATATAAGGAGTTTACATATTAACACTGTTACCATATGTTAAATGAAAGAAAAAATACAGCGTAAACAGTAGCATGCTAATGGGGCCCCTGGGTGCCTCAGTCTGTTAAGAAGAGGACTCTTGGTTTCCGCCTGGGTCCTGATCTCAGGGTCCTGGGGTCCAGTGGCATTGGACTCTGCGCTCAGCGGGGAGTCTGCTTGAGGATTCTCTCTCCCACTGCCTCTCTGCTCTCAATTTCTCTCTAAAATAAATAAATAAATAAATCTTTAAAACAAAACAAAACAGTAGCATGATAGTATTACACCACCAGTTTGTGTCTGTTTTTTGTTTTGGGGGGATTTCTTTTGGCAGCGGGAGTAGGGGATAATGAAGAACTGCCACCAACTGTGTGACTAAAACTGCTGAAATGGTTTTTGGCTCTGTTCCTCTTTCTACTGGTTTTTCCCCCTTTCAGCAGCTGTAGAGAAGGTTAGGCAGAACTCCTTGGTGGAGCGACCATTATACATATCACATTACAAACTAATAAAAAGCAATGCCCCACACCCTCTCCTTTCCCTATCAGCCTTTTTCCTGTGTTATTATCTGTGGAGTAGAATGACTTACCTTCAAAGTGAGGAGATGATGGGGTTTATAATGTCTTAAGAGGGGGCACTGGAAAATTTTATTCTGTGTGTTCTCTAGCAAAAAGATATAAATGCATGTACTAAGCATGTTATAGAATATTAATTTGAAGAGACAGGTTCTAAAATGGCTTTTGGTTTGCTTCATTCTCCTATAAAAATAGCATTGACATTGACCATGTGACGGTCTGTTTTCAGTATTCATCTGTATCGTATTGACAGCAGAAACTATTTGTCTATTTTGTTTTCTCAGTGCTTTGTGTTGTGCTTGCACAGAGTATATACCCAATGTGATTGTCGAGTAAATTAACTTAACAAATTAAATAAATGCATGCGTGAATAATTCAATTGACCTCTGATGCTTCTTTAATAAGAATGTAAACAGCCAAATGCTATATTGGTATCAGGCAGCAAATTAAATGAAGAAATTTCAAAGGTATATTCACAATTATTCCATCGTAGCTTTGCTTCACACTTTAAACCTGCTAGACTCTTCCTTTAGTGTTCTTTAACTCACACAACTCATTATTATTTTCATGTTGAGCAAAATGCATTAGTTTGAAACCTTAGGAGCTTTCCAGGAATAATCTAAAACTGAACCCTCTACATGGAGGGCAGGGAGAAACCAAAGAGGCAGGCTATTCCAGATTGGTAGGTAGCACACTGGCCTGCCAGCATCTTAAAAGTGTATAGAGAGGTCTTGGTGGGGGTTAGTTGTGTGGACCATCTAGACGGTCCCAACACCATGCCACTGTCTTGGGGCTCTGTCCTAGGGGTAACTTTGGGAGTGGGGAAGGCAAGCAGAATGCACATTCCAAGGACAGGGGAGAGGGTGAAGAACTTCAATTGCCGGGTCCAGTTCCATGGGGTCAACTGGTGGTCATGTCTTCTCCATGTTTCTCCCAACAAAATGAGAGAAAATGGGTGTTCATTTCTATTGTCATTTCTGATTTTTTTAAAGTCACTTTTTGCTTAAATGAAGGCTATTACAAGGAGATACAATAGGGGAACTTTAGAGCTTCTAAATTCATATCAAAGTTAAAGTACACTCAATCAAAACTTACATGTTGAATCCAAACTACAAATAGATCATTTCAACATAACATAGATTATAATTTCAATAGAACTTTCCTCTTGTTTTTAAAAAAATGATGTAAAGTTGGTCCATCTGTGATACCATTTCTTTGTTTCTGGGTAACTGAATTATTAACTGAGGAATTTATGAGAATTTTTAAAAATTGCATATATTGAACAATATACTTTTCCTATTGATTACTAGATGATCACTTGTTATTTTTGTTCTCACTGATTTGGTTGGAACATATAAAGATTTGGTAAAAGCAGTTATAGTGATATGATTGACATGGTATATTTTGAAATAATACTGCCCAAGTTGTTTACAGAAATTACACACACTTATGAAACTTCCAAAATTTGGGGATTTTGCTTGTTAAAAAGGAAATTATGTTACATGATATACTGAAAAACTTATTTGTATTCTTTCTCTTTGAGAGATTGGATGGTTTATTTTAGTCAATACAACAATTAATAACATGTATGTTTCTCTTATCCCTAAACATATTACTATGAATGACTAGAAATTTGTACATTTGTTTATAATTTGGAAAAAAATTTTACAGGGTTTTAAGTAATTCAAATAAATGACAGAGGACCCAAAAGATAGAAAAGAGAAATAAAAACAATAACATAGAACCTTTTATTCCTTTAAAATATTTAATTTATCCAAGAAATTACATAATTTGTTTCAAAATATATAATCATAGTCTAGATTAGGGCTACAGTTGTATTAAATGATCATTGTAGAACTATCAACTCCTTAGATTCCTACAATTTATTAGGACTATATCTGGAAAATTCTAGGTAAAATACTTTGAAGCAAGATAGACATATATGGAGTTTTTATGTAGTAATTTCATGTCTATATACAATTTTTCCATGTTTAAATACTATTTTTAAATGAATTTGGAATTTCTTGTCTCCTTCCAAGTAATAGGAAATCCTGCAAATAGTAGCAGAAATAAATACATCCAGAACTAGACCTACTAGATTTGGTGTGCTTGTTCCACATTTACATTCCTTTTATCTCTCCACTTTGCTATTCTTATGTGTTAGCCCCTCTCTCACAAAGTCCTCATTACTATCTACTACTACTAATTACCACCTCCAGCTGTATTAAACGATTTTGAAATCTTTGGTCAGGACAGGCTTACCTGCAGGCCTCTGCTCCAATTTTTCTTCTCTTCTCCTCAATTCTTTGCCTGGCCAACACTCTTACTAATCTTGTAGATCTCAACCTAGAGTTGAACTCATTACCAAATTCTGGGTTCAGTGCCCTTCTGAAGTGCCCTTCTTCATCTATCATAGTCCATATTTCCATTGTCTTATTATTTGTCTCTTCTCCACGCTGAGCCGTTTGTTCTGTGAAGACAGAAATTGTGCTAATCTTGTTCACAGCTGTTTCCACCCACTAACCAAGTAGTAGAATATACTTATATTTTGTTTACATATATTCTTGCTTTGTAACATTTGGAATAAATTCTAAACTCAGTAATTCTCAATAATTATTGAATAACAATTCTGAATTCTTAGTAGCATTGATTCTCACTCATTTTTTCATATCATAAATATGTATTATGTACTTGTCATGTAATGAGAAGTCTGTTTAGTATTAGGGTTCATGGATTGTGCATAATGACAATAACTAAAAGAGATAGATACAAAGTGCTGAAAGTATTCTGAATATGTAGTCGGTAACTGTGTTTGAGGAACTCAAGGATAACTCTCCAGAGAAGAGAATTTGGGTGATGAGGGCAAAAATTTTTCTATCTTCTTCATCACAGAATCCCCAATAAATAGCATGATGTCATAGCTTGTTAAATCTTTGTTAAATAAAGGAATAATTCATTCAAGAGTAAGAGAGAAGGTGGAATGATTTCCACATTAACACATTAATTGCTTTATAAATATAAATCTCTGAAAAATTGAGGTTAAAATGCACTTAATTTAGTTATATAGATATTTGAGGCAAAGATGTGTCCCCAACTTAAGATACCTGGGCGATTCTCTAGTTCACCTTATGACACAACCAATTTTCCTTCCTTGTTTCCAGATTATGGATCTATGTTGTAAAAAAAAAAAAAAAAAAAAAAAAGTGTGGTTATGCCTGATAATATGGATGTTATTTTCTATCCTCAATTTAGAATCTCTAAGAAGAAAAACATTTGTAATGTCCTATTGATCAAACCATCACTTGTGTTAATTAACTGAATTAATATGAATAGTGTAAGGGTCAGTTTGAGGCATTATAAATAATGAGTCTTTGATTAAATAGTCTAGAAGATTGGTTTGTAAAAAGAAAACTAGAGTTAAAAAGCATCCAGAGCCACTGAACACACATCTATGCTCACTTATTTGCACAAAAATGCATCCAAATTTATTTTTTAAGACCTAGAGATTAATCGGCAATAGTCATTTTCACCTGTGCAAACTCATACCACTTGGATGAAGCACCGAGTCTACATGAACTTCTCCAGAGTTGCATATTGAGTACCTGGCAGAGATATTTTACTTTTGACTTCAAGTTTCACCTAATTTTTAAAACAATCTTCAGACCCCGGGTCCCTGAGGAACGCACTATATACACCTTCCTTGTGCAGTTAAGGTGGAGAGCACTCAGCTGTATTTCACGTTGTAGTCTGGTGACTCTTCCTACACCTTTGTGTTGGGATTTGGACAACTCCACTGCTGAAGGAAACAAAGACTTCTCAGCTCCAGGCTAAACTTAAAAAAAGTTCAGCAATTAGGGTTCTTGGTCAGTGAGCAATAGGACAGAAAGGCAAAACAGTTAGGTATAGGGACTGGCAAAAATTCAAGACCTGCAGTTTTTTTTTTTTTCCTTCCCTACCTCCTGCTTCAAACTGTCCCACTGTTAACAAGTTTTAAAGCTGTTTAAGCAGTTATTAAATCTTACTGGGAGATTTCTAGGCCACTCTAAATTTACAAATGAAAGTTCAAAACTGGGAGCCATTGAACATTTCCTGGAGCAACAATTCATTGCTTTTCATCCTGAGCATAAGCTTGGCTCAGGAAGAGAAAATGGGAGATTTCTCTTCCCTCTGTGCTTGAGAATTCATATTCCCTGAGGTGAAGAGAGAAAAGATTAATATATGAAGGAGAGAGTGTAAAAGCACATTCTTTTATTAAATGTAAGTTAGAGTTTGGGGATGTATTTTGTGGGGTTTGTTTCAGTACTTTGAAGTGGGCCCTGAATAAGTACAGTTTTATTCTAATGATACACATATGTTTGTACTTGGTATACTGGCAATATTATTAAGGGACCGAGGTCTTCAGGAAGACTGTGTGAAGTCCAATGGACATTGGATTATTATAATAGGTGCTTTGTTGAATGAGTTTTTATTTACATAACTTTCATAAGGTACTTGAAAGTACACAAAGCCTTCCCAAGTGCATTTTCTCAAGATTTCTTGAGATCAAATTCCAAATAACATTTCCTATCAATGTCCTTTTCAAGTTAATTTTCCAGGTGTTTCAGCTGTTCTTCAAGAAGTGTAATTCATGTGGGGATGTATGTGAACTCTTCTTTAGCTATTTTATGTTTAAGATATGCTGGGACTTATTTATTTGTTTTCCCATTGATTTTATTAATATTCTAATATTGTATTTGGGAAAATAGTGTGTCTATTTCTCTATCAGTAAATCTGCTTTGTGAGTAATTACAAAATCATTCTTTCCCATTATTCAATAAATTATATTTTAACATGAGACAAACCATTGGAGGAGAATTTTTTTCAGTAAATAACAAAACAAAGAATCTTGTGACCCTAGAGCTTAGATTTTTAATTTCTTATTAGTTTAACATTAAACAACATTAGTAGTTTTATAACTACTTTTGTATTTAACTACTAGGCCTATGGACAGGCAAGGTAATTCCTAAATATTATTAAAATATTTTCAATATTAGACTGAATATATCAGTTACTAAATATCAAGTAATTTCTGAAAACAGAAATAGCATGAAAATTTAGCTTTTTTTTTGAGGGAGGATGTTAATTTAGGAACTTATTTCAAGTGTTAGGAAGTTTTTATAAGTAATAGTAAAAGTTCATAACCAAAGATAGAAAGAAACCTTTTCTGAGTGGAATGAATATTTTTGGATTCCAAGTTAACAATCCCTCTTCTCAGCTATTTACCTTAGTGGGAAAACATCTTAATGCAGGATTTAAATAAAAACAAAATATTTATCAAAAGCCCACCATTTGCTAGGGACTGTCAGTTATACTAGCTCAATTAATACTTCTAAGTCGTTATTATGACTTTCAAATTATTGTTTTCAGTGACAACTATTAACATCCTTTACTTTTTATTAACTTAACATTTTCTAAGCCCCACTATCTTCTCTCCATTTTCTTCAGTGTTATTCAATGAGTTAGAGGTCTTTGCTCCTTACTCACAATACTTTTCTCTTCCTAATTCACTACCATCCTCTCCTGACCTCATTTTAGCTGACTTTTGTGTCACTATTAATAAAATGTTGACTCTTGTAAGTATGTAGCAACTTGATAGTAAACTGAACTACCTTCCCCCAACTACATCCTACTTCCCTGTTATCACCTCTGGAAAAAGAAAATAGGAAGTTTTACTATCAGATCGCAGCAGGGGTGTACTGGTAATTGTTTAACAACTCTCGGGGGGGCGGGGGGGGGGAGAAAAGAGAGGGGCTGATTTGTAGTTGTTGCTGATTACCATGGTATAAACACTCCCACTGTGGCTGGTTTCAAATCACCACCATGATGTCCTTGAATGAAGAGTTGGGAAAAAGTGCTTATAATCTTTAACTGGAAAAGTAGCTGCCTGCAGCTCACTGCTGGATCATGGCTTCTTCTTTACATTCCTCATCCCTTTTTTCCTTATTTTTTTAACTTCAATTTTCTTAATCATTGCTGTCCTCACTCAGTTAATCAGCCTAACTTTCTTTTCTTCTGTATTAAAGCTTACTGGCAATCACTTCAAACAGCTCCCCAAAGAATCAAACTCTCCACCTATCCCATTGTACTGTACACGTCTATCAAAACTAAACCAGGATCAACCCTTCCTTACCACCACCACCCCCATTTCTTCCACTTCTTTTTCCTGGTTCTGGAGAAAATGGTTCATCTGTACGTTAAGATGGTGTCTTCATACACTATCTCTAAATTCTGGTGAGAATAATAAGGCTGTCCTTATTATTCTTTTTAGTTATTTCAATCAGTTCCTTCTATTACTTCTCATAATAGCTCTTACAACCCTTTGTCACTCATTTTAGGTCTCTTGCTTTAGTTCTATTCTTTCAGCAGAAACCATCTCCAAGAAGAGAGAACTCATGAATGATGTTATATATTCCTCTCACTTTTACTTTTGTTTCTGCTCATCCCTCACTACGCTCCATGAGAATTTTTAAGAAATAAATACCCCTCTTTCTTTCTAAAACTTAATCTTTACCTTTGCTTTTTTGAGGGAATCTCATTTTATTTTTTTTAATGTGGCTTAATTCATCATTACTCCAATTTTCCCAGACTGTTATTCAATCTCTCTTTTTCTACTCTTACCTTCCATTTTGCTTAAAACCTGATGGAAACATTCCCTGCCTTGAAACCAAAACAAACAAAATCCCTTTCTCAATATCTTCTCATAAAACTACCAAATGTTACTTCTTTCTTTTATTGCCACCCTATAAAGAATTTTTGTGCTTTGGATTTTTATTTGTCACATTACCCATTTCTTCCTTAATGGGAATATAACTTCTGTGTGTTTGCAGGACCATAAACTTCAGAAAGGCTGACAGTATATCTTGTTCATAGCACTTTGCAATATGCCTAGACAATCAATAAATATCCATTGAATAAATATATGCCATCATCACCTTTGAAGCTGTCTTCACTGAGGTAATCAGTGACTTCTTGTAATTGTCAAAATGACTTTTTATTTGTTTATTTACTGTTTATTTATTTATTACCACCTGTATGGCTTTCTGCAGCATAAGACCCTTTTGGAAACTTTCTTCTCATAGCCCTTTCATTTCTTGATTTCCGTGTTCATAACTTAACTTTCTTTACATTTTCTTATCTTTTTGAGTACACTTTACTTTCTTCGGTAACTTTTCTTCTACTTGCTTCATAAAATTTGATGAACTACAGTGTCCGTCTTAGTTTTTTTTTTTTTTTTTTTTAAGATTTTTATTTATTTGTCAGAGACATAGCAGAAGCACGGAGAGCTGCAGGCAGAGCAGGCAGAGGGAGGAGCAGGCTCCCTGCTGAGTAAGGAGCACAATGTGGGACTCAGTTCAGGACCTCGGGATCATGACCCCAGCCAAAGGCAGACGCTTAATCATCTGAGCCACTGAGGCATCCCTCCTTTCTTAGTTTTCTTTCTTCCCAGAGTGGTTTGCTCTTGACACATATGTGTATTAGCTTATCTATACATCATTGGACAAGTCTGTATTTTTAAAATGCATATTATTAAAGATAGAGTGAAATTGATAACAGGATAAGCAAATAGATCAATGGAACAGAACAGAGAGTGCATAAATAGATTCACCTGTACAAGGTCAAATGGTTTTTGACAAACACACCAATGCAAATCAGTGGGCAGTCTTTAAAAAAAAAAAAAAAAAAGCTGAATCAGCTGGATAATTATATGGGGAAAAAAAGCATTAGACTTGACTTATTCATTAGAACAGACAAACTATTAGCTTGAGATAGATTTTAAACATAAATGGGAAATGCAAATGATTATGTAAAACTTCAAAATTACTAAACATTAAAGAAAAAAGTAACTGGATTTTATAACAGTTAAAAACATCTGCTCTTCAGAATGTATTATTAAGAAAATGGAAAAGTCTATAGAATGTGGGGAAATATTCCCAATACACATATCCATCAAAGCATTCCTACAAATCAATAGCTAAAAAAAAACAATAAAAATGGCTAAAAGACTTAGATTATTTAAAAAAGTAAGATATATGAATAGTCAGTAAGCACCTGAAAAAATGATCAATATCATTAGCCATCAGAAATGCAAATTAAAATCATAAAGAGCTATTGCTACACACTCAGTAGAATGGTTAAAATTTAAAAGATGAACAAACAGTAAGTACTATATATTGGAGAGTATGCCAAACAACTGAACCTTTCATCCATTGTTTTCCTGAGCATAATAGGATGCAATCCTATTTAGAAAGTATGTTGGCAGCCTTTCATAAAGTTGAGCATAATGTATTATGGTACAGTAATTCCATTTTAGGCATCTCCAAAAAAAGAAAGAACATTTGTCTCCCCCCAAAACTTGTGTAGGAATATTCACTGCAGTTTACTTATAATAATAGCAAATATTGGAAACAATACCCATCAAGAGAACTGATAACATAACACAATGGAATATTGCTCAGCAATACATTAAAGAAAGATCTTCTAATGCACATGGTTAAATGTCAAAAATTCCATGTTAAGTGAAAACAGCCAGATCCTAAAAGTTTATATGATTCCATTTATATAAAGTTCAAAAACAGACAAACTAATTCATGGAGATAGAAATTAAAATAGCTACAGCCCTGGGAAGAAGGTGATTTTCTTGAATGGGTAACTGGACCTTTTAAGGTGATAAGTATTCTATATCTTGATTGGAATATTGGTAAGACAGTTGTATAAATTGTTAGCACTCTTGAACTATACTCTTAGAGCTATATATTTTACTCTAATTATATCTCAATTAAAATTAATTAAAATAGCAATATTTTCATGCCTCATCTTGCTCTTGAAATCCAAACTTTTATTACTGTTTATTGAATATCTTTACCTGCATAGTTCTATTTCAAATGTAATCTATTAAATAGTATAACTCAGTGTTTTTTTCAAATTCTCAACTCTTCTTCTCCCCCTGGCTTTACTCTTTGGTTGATAGCATCACCATTATCTCAGTTAGTCAAATCTCAGGAATGTTAAGCCATTCTGTCTTCTCACCTATTCCCTCTATTCTGTTTCTAGTCTGGATGTCCTGTGGTTTATACTTCCAAACAGTCCTTCTGTCACTTATGCTATACTGCTCTTACGTTGATTATGATCTCATCCTGTTGCTTTGAATATCAGTTCTTTCTATCTTTCATGCAGTTTAGGGCATTTTTCCATCATTCATATAGCCTATGCAAACATGATATCATGTCAATACCTGTTGATAACCCCCAAATAACTTTATTGTCTACAGTAAAATTTGAAAATTGTTGTCCCAAACTGGATTCAGTCAACAAATGTGTTTAACACTTATGATGTTTCCAAAGTATTAGAATTTGTTGACAACTCTTGACAAACTGAGACCACCCATAAAAATCAGAACTGCCAGTTTTCCTGGGAAAAAAAAAATCAGCTTTAACAATACTGTGCTTGAATCCTCACAGATCAATTGTCTCCTGGTGAGTTAGTCACTCCCTACTTTTAGATGGGGGCATGCACTAGCTTCTCTCCACTGCCCCTTCCCACTCACCTCCTGACAGGTTCTGCTTCACTCAGTCACTGTACTTGCCCAGTGTTTGGGCTTTAGTAAGACATGACAAATAAGAACCTTCACAAATTGATCTGTTTCCTTTTTAATATATTTTCACATGGTCCTTGAGAGTTCACAGGTTTCTTCAATTACTTTCTTCCCTTTCTGGAAATCTCATCTTTTTTCTTTATATATCCCCATTTTTCTGTTCTTCCTATATACAAATTTCTACTCTAGCAAAACTACAGCTCCTACATATTCTACAAGTATTACTTAAAATTTAAATTTTCTTTTATTCCTCCCTGAAAATTATTACTTTATGTGTTTTATATATTCCTGAAATAACTTAAATCACATATAATTTTGGCCCACAATTCTGATTTTTCTGCTAGACTCTGAGCACTGGGTAAAGAATCATACCACATTCATCCTTAAATCTCTAGGAGCTGGCACCCGGTCTGTGCACTATGAATTAGCGCTTGCAATAATCGTCATAGCTATGTGTTATTATGTGTTATTGTCCACATTCTAGTTGTGGAAACTGCAGCTCAGATTATGTATCAGGCCAATGAAGAGTGGGTCTGTCTGACCTGAGTTTATGTATTTGTTCCATGAAACCAAACTGCCCTCTGGAAGTTATAGTAAAAGGCATTAGTATAATAATTTATTCAAGAGAAGGCTAGGTACAAATTTAAATAATCATATTTATTTAAGTAAATGCATTTGCATGTAATGAAAATTATTTAAAAACATGTCAGAAAATTTAAAAAGAAGATAAATTTGATAGAATGCTGACCAATTCTTGTAAAGGAATCATAAATTGTCAATATATTGCAATGCTTATTAATATCTTAATTAAACTATAATTAAATTGTATTTCTACTTTTAAAAAAGTATGGAAAAATTTTAAGCTTCACCTAAAGACATCACTAATGCAGAATTGAGTGGAAATAAAGATTATAGTACTATATTCAGAATGGTAGAAAAAAAAGAAGCTAGTAAAAGTCCTGTCATAAATTTCATGATGATTTGGCCATTCATTGCAATTTGGTGTAGCAGAGCAAAACAAAACAAAACTATATTATTATAATGTTATAATTTATTGAAGAGAATAAAATGTACAATTATTTTGCACATTTATATATATATATATATACAAATATATCAGTAAATACTTAATGATTTTTATTTGAAGTTTCCCTTCAGTAATTAAAAAAATAAACAGCAAAATAAGTCACATAAAATTAGAATTAATGTCCAACAAAAAAATTTTAAACAACATTTAACAGAATCTGAGAGTACAAATTTGGACAGCTTTAAAATGGCTTAGGTTCTTATAGACTCCAAGAAGAAAACATCTTTTAGATAGAGAGATGGTAAAAAAAAAAATCATTTTTTCAGTTACGGATATTTTACAATGAAACTATGAAGTATATTATTTAAACTGTCTTTCAAAAAGTGAAAGATCTTAATTAAGCCATGATCCAAAAGAAATCTTTCTAACAATACTAAAGATCATTTGATTCAAAGTTCAGCAATTTCCAAGAATTTTGTTTTAGCCTTAAATTAGTCATTTTACATAAGAGGCACTACCCAGTGAATACTCTGGTTGCATTTTGTGCCAAAAGACTTCCAGACTAACAAAGAAATGTCAATCGACAGCTTAAAATATCAAATGTATAGTGTAGGTGTTTAAATTGCTTATTACTGTCAAAGAAGAGTTTTAGCCTGATATGGAAAAATTAGTTTCTATCATGACTGAAAATTTTGCATTTTACATTTAGTTCTGTGATCCATTTTGAGTTAACTTTTGTGAAGGGTATAAAATCTGTGTCAAGATTGATTTTTTTTTTTACATGTGTATATCCAGTTGTTCCAACACCATGTGTTTAAAAGGCACTTTTTCCTCCATTTCACTGCCTTTTGTCTCTTTGCAAAGATCACTGAATGTGTTTATGTCAGTGTACTTTTGGATGCTTTATTGTGTTTCATTTATCTATTTACCTTTGGGGGGTGTATCAGGAGTCCAATATCATAATGTTTTGAATACTTCAGCTTTACAGTACGTCTTGAAATTAGGTAGTGCCAGTTCTCTGACTTTGTTCTCCTTCAATATCGTGTTGATTATTCTGGGTCTTTTGTCTCTCCATATAAATTTTAGAATTAGGGGCACCTGGGTGGCTCAGTGGGTTAAAGCCTCTGCCTTCGGCTCAGGTCATGATCTCAGGGTCCTGGGATCGAGCCCCGCATCGGGCTCTCTGCTCAGCGGGGAGCCTGCTTCCTCCTCTCTCTCTCTGCCTGCCTGTGATCTCTGACTGTTAAATAAATATAGTAAAAAAAAAAAAAAAAAGTCTTTAAAAAAAAAATTTAGAATTAGTTTGTTGATATCCACAAAATAACTTGCTGGATTTGGATTTCATTAAAGTTATAGATCAACTTGGAAAGAACTGACATTTTGACAATACTGAGTCTTCTTATCCATAAACATGGATTATATCTCCATTTATTTAATTATTTTTTTATTTCTTTCATCAGTGTTTTGTAGTATTTGTAGTCTATTTTCATATAGATCTTGTACAACTTTGTTAGACTTATACTGAAGTATTTAATTTTGTGTGTGTGCCTAATGTAAATGGCATCGTGTTTTTAATATCAAATTCCACTTGTTCATTGTGTATATAGGAATGTGGTTGACTTTTCTATATTAACCTATACCCTGCAACCTTGCTATAATTATTTATTAGTTCCTGGAGTTTTTGCTGGTTCTTTGGGATTTTTCTAGATAAATGATCATGTCATCTCTGAACAAAAACAATTTTATCTCTTACTTCCTTAAACTGTCTTCTTCCCTTCTTCTCACTTTCCCTCCCCTCCCCTCCCCTCCATTCCCCTCCATTCCCCTTCCTTCTCTTCCCCCCCCTTCCTCTTCCTTTTCTTTCCCTCCCTTCCTATCCCTTCCCTTCCCTTCCCTTCCCTTCCCTATCTTATTGAATTGGCCAGGACTTCCAGTATGGTGTTAAAAAGGAGTGGTAAGAGGGGACAATTGTTCCTGATCTTAGTGGGAAAGTTTCAAGTTTCTCACAGTAAGTATGATGTTAAGTAGTTATGTAGTAGATATTCTTTATCAAATTGAGAAAATTTCTATTCCTAGCTTACCGCATGTTTTTATTAAAAAATGGGTATCAGTTTTTATCAAATGCTTTTTCTGCATTTCTTGCATTTCTACATTTCAAGAAATTCAAGATTTCTTGACTGTGTGTTTTTTCTTCTTCAGCCAATTGATATAATAGAATATATTAATTGATTTCCAAATATTGAGCCAGCCTTTTATATCCAAGATAAATCCCACTTGATTGTGCTATGTAATTATTTTTATATAGTGTTGGTTATGACTTTCTAATATTTTCATGAGGATTTTTGTATTTATGTTCATGAGAGATATTGGTTTGTATTTTTCTTGTGATGTCTTTGTCTAGTTTTGGTATTAGGGGAATGCAGGCCTCAGAAAGTAAGTTAGGAACTATTTTCTCTACTTCTGTATTCTGTAAGAGATTGTAGAGAATTCATATAATTTCTTCCTTAAATGTATGATAGGATTCACCACTGAACCCATCTGGACCTGGTACTTTCTTTTTTGGAAAATTGTTAATTATCAATTAAATTTAATAGATATAGTCTTATTTAGATTATCTATTTCTTCTCATATGAATTTTGGCAGATTGTTTGTTTCAAGGAATTTATTCTTTTTGCTTAGGTTATACAATTTATGGGCATAAAGTTTTTCATAATATTCTTTTATTACCATTTTAATGTCTATGCAAAGTTTAATGATGTCCTCTGTTTCATTTTGGTATTAGTAACTTGTGTCTTCTTGTTTATTCTTAGTTAGCCTGCCAAACACTTATCATTTTTTTCACTTTTTAAATAATTAGCTTTTGGCTTTATTGATTTTCTTTATTGCTTTTTTTTTCCAGTTCCATTGATTTCTGCTTTGATATTTATTATTTCATTTCTTCTACTTACCTTGGACTTAATTTGCTTTATTTTTCTAGTTTTTTAAGGTAGAAGCTTACTCCTTCTCCAGTGTTTTTCCTTCTTGATGTGGATACAAATTTCTGACCTATGTCATTTTCCTTCTTCCTGAAGAACTTTTTACATTTTTTTTTTTTGCAAGAAGAGAAAGTCTATATGGTAAAGTCTTTATTTCTCCTTCATCCCTGCTATAGCTGAGTCTGGTTCTGATTCTCTCACAGTTTCTTCAAATTATATTTTTTCTTTTTTAGTATGCTTTGTAATTTTTTGTTGAAAGCTGTACATAGTGTATTATGTAAATGGAACTCAAGTAAATAGACCTTTAGTGGTGTGCTGCTAAAATGTGAAGTGAGACGGAGTGTTCTATAATCCTATGATTATGTCTCAGTCTTTTAGTGAGACTGTGCCCCTGTACTATGAAATTTGCAAATGCTTATCAGGATTTGTTTTTTTTTTTTTAAGATTTTTATTTATTTATTTATTTGACAGAGATCACAAGTAGGCAGAGATGCAGGCAGAGAGAGAGAGAGAGGGAAGCAGACTCCCTGCTGAGCAGAGAGCCTGATGTGGGACTCAATCCCAGGACCCTGAGATCATGACCTGAGCTGAAGGCAGCGGCTTAACCCACTGAGCCACCCAAGCGCCCCTGCATATCAGGTTTTTCCCCCTCTTAGATGGGGCAGGATAGTGATAAGGAGTTAGAGTTGGATATTTCCATTCACCCAGGTCAGTTAGACTCTGGTGAAACACTTTCTTTGAAAGCTGGCCTGGTTAAGAAGAACCAAATGCTCTGGCATATTTCAAAATATTTACATCTCCCCCCACCCCGCCCCAGGAAGCACAAGGGAATACTCCTTTGATCCTCATTATGAGAATGTCACATAGCTTCTGGAGGTAACTCTCAAGTGACTATGTCTCTCGAGTACTGGGTTTCCTTTGCATCTTAACTCTTAGACTTGTTCACACTAAGCCTCCAGCAATTCCTTTTTAGGTTTTCCTACCTTGATACTAGTTTGCACTAGTAGGCCACCTACATTCCTTGGCTCATGACCTCATTTTTCTATATTCAAAATAAGCAACATTGAGCAGAGACTTTGCTCTCTGGTCTTTTCATCTGATTTTCTCTTCCTCTTTTAAGGAAACTTGTGATTACATTGCATATACCAGGGGATCTATTTTAAAGTTAGGTGATTAGCAACCTTATTCTATCTTTAATTCTTTTTCTCCTTTGCCATATGACAACATATTCACAGGTTTCAAAGTTTAAGATGTAAACATCTTGGTATGAGGGTTATCCTCTGTCTATGCACTGGTATGCTCTTGTTTTAAAGGCAAATCAATCCATGCAAGAAGAATGAATCAGCTTTATCAATATGCATGCAAATATTTGTAGGGTAAGGTCATTATTTAAAAACATGAAAGTATTTTGGAACAGCTTGAGTATGTGAATTTCTCACTTCAATTATGAATTTTATGAAATCTAAATACAACTAAATATTTTTACTGAAAATTTACCACCTGGAAGAGATGTAAGTATAAAATATATACTTTATTACAAAGATTTAGTATGAAAAAAGTAAAATACTTCATTATAATGTCATATTAATTATATTTTCATATTATAGGGAATATATTGGGCTAAATATATTGTTGAAATTAATTTTAAGTTTATAGTGCTTGAGTTTGATATTCTTAAAGAATATCCATGTAGATCTTCTTGGCAAGAGCTGAGAGAGAACACATAGAACAGAGAAGCATTGATCCTGAGGACCTTAGATGGTTCTCAACAAGAATAGGCTTCAAGAGATAAGGGAATATGGCCAAAGACACAATTTAGTGTCTTCTTCATATTTTGGAATCCAGGTAAAGTAAAGATCTTGAAAAGGAGGCAAAGAGAGAATAGCTACAAAGACAAAAAAATAAGAAGACTTATCAAATGTTAAAGCAGAAGAATTAAAATAAGTGTTCAATAAAGTGAGAACCTACAGAGAAATTAAGAAGAGGGACTCTAGAAACACTAAGGAGTTTGGCCATAAAATTGTGAATTTCTTTAGAATTCTGAGAATAGAATCCTAAATCTAATAGGTAAAAGCAAATGTCAGTGGTGACTAGAGGCACTACTTCCACACATTTCTTAGTTTAGCATTTTTAATAGATTAAAATATATATTATAACTTTCTGTATACTGCCAACATTGTGCAATGCATATCTGGATATCATAACTAAATATGTCTCAGTAAGGTGTACTTTTCATTTGTTCACAAATTGCAGTCACAAGGTTAAAGTTTTTATGTTTCTTCAAACTTTAGTCAAGCATTCAAAAAAGAAGAAGTTTAGTTACTTTTTTGAAATGCCGTATGAGCCCATAGATTTGATTTCTGAATTCTAAGATAATTTGTCAGCACTAATAATTTTCTAAGCTGATTTAAATTTTAATAATTTCCCTATTAAAAATGGCTATAAAGCTATATAGCATCCAGAGAGTAGTCCTGTAGGGGGTGTGTCCAAATATCCTAATGTTTCTGTCCAAGGGAGTTGTTTATATATTTGATGTGGGGTTGTGGGGGGGGGGTAAAAAAATCAATAACATAAGACTAACAGAACTTATTTATTTTCCATTGTGTTCACTAGTGACACAGCTTAACAGTTTAAGTCATGCTTATTGTTATATTATATTTATTTCTACTTGTAGCCTTAAGCAAAGCTACCAAATACCAGAGGCTCATATTACAACTCTATTTAGATATATGTCTCTTAGAAAGAGCAGGAAATAAAGACTGTAATGATACTCCTCTCAATTTTCAGACAAATTATCTAAATCAAAGAGGTCAAGACTATTATTCTTAAAATTGGAAATGATAAGCAAACATTTCCAAATCTTTCCATTTATATAGCTGGTAAGTATAATTAATACTGATGTAGTTATATGAGATTCCAAAAACATGATTTTATGAGATGTAAGTAATTAAACCATTTTTTAATTTTAATAATAAAAATTTTAAAATGAAAATTTTAATAATTAAAACAATAATTAAAAAAATTAAATATAAACTGAATTTGTCATATTTCTTATTTAGGTATCTATATTGTCATATCTTAAAACATCTAAAGAACACTTGAATCATCATTAAAATACATAATCTACTTTCAAATATTTAAAGATACTTTAGTGTATTGACTAGACCTTACCAGGGATTCTAACTTTCATTATTCTAGATAAGTTAAAGAAATAATTTATATCATCTTAATTTTTATTTTACTTATTTGTGGCTCTTTACTCTTGCTGTATTATTAGGCTGTTTTTCTAAGAATTCGGAACTTGCTCTGTCATTAGGACTACTTGATGGTAAGAAATATTTATTTTGTTGGAAATGTGTGAGTTTAGAGAATTACATAAAAATTATGAAAGAAATATTGGCTCTATTTAAACTAATATGAATCCTTAATGCTGGCTCACCATTTTATTTCACTATTCCTAATGAGGGAGGATCAGAATGGAAAATCTTAATTTTTCTACGCAAATAAGAAAGGGTATAAATCTTATACTATGATTATAGTTCTACAGAATATTGTTTAAATTATGAAAAGAAACCACTATTACAAAACAGAGGTCTATCTATTGTTGTGCTAATGGACTTTAAGTGTAAGAAAATAAGTTTATATGAAATTATAAATGTGATTTTTTGGTACTGTGGTAAGATCTGACTCAAAGGAAGTTTAGATGTGAAGTTTGCACTTAATAAATCACATGTTAATGAAGGGGAAAAAGTTTATGTAAAATTATTTTTGATTTTATATTCTTATTGAGAAATAGATGCTAAGAACCTCTAAAAGAATAGCAGGACATATTACAAGCTTTCAGAACAAGAACATATGTTATCATTTCTAGGATAATCACCAAAAGAACAAAAATTAAAAATTAATGGAATAAAAAGGAAGTAACAAAGAACTTAATGAATCAGAAATAAAGCCAGAAACAGGGGAAAGGGTAACACAAAACAGATAAATGAAATTAGAAATGATAGTAAGAACATAAATATAAATACATGTATGTCAGTAATTACATAAAAGGTAAATTGACTACTCTTACCAGTAGTCTAAGATTGTTAGATAACAATAAATAAAACCAAACCCAACTCTTTGATGTTTTAAAAAGTTACTCTTGAAATATAAGGACATAAGAAGTTTCACTATAAAAGGAATGAAAACATAAAATGCAAATGCTAGCAAAAATAAAGCTGATGAAGCTATAGAAATATTAGGCAAAATAGACTTTGGACAAAATAGAGCCTTAACGAAAAAAGATCAATAAAACTGAAAGATAACACAATCCTAAATCTTAATCACACAAAATATAAATAAACCACAGAAAATTGACAGAACTACAAGAGAAATAGAAAGATCAGTGTATCTAAAGATTTCAATACAACTCTCTCAATAGTTAATGGAACACATAGAAAAAAAATATTCACAAGAATATACAAGATCTAAGCAAAAATTTTTGAAAGTGGCCTAATGGGTTTATGAAGAATATTGTATACAACAGAAACGTAATTCATATATACTTTTTCAAGTGCACATGCGACTTACCATGTTTTTGAGTGCTTATACAACGGACACACAATATTTTGGGTCATTGAGAAAGCCTTAATCAATGATAACAATGGAATTAATTAGAAAATAATAAAACTAAGATAATAGAAAAACACTAACTTCCTGAAATTTGGAAAATTTGTGAAATCCACAGGTACAAATATATAACTTTAAATAAATATGCTAAAAAAGGAATGATTAGAAATCAGTAACTCAAAATTCGATCTCAGAAAAAACCCTAGTAAACAAACAAAACAAAACAACTAATTTGCAACAACATGGAAGGACCTTAAGAGCATTATGCTATGAGAAATTAGTCATCAGAGGAAGACAAATACCATATAATCTCACTTACATGTGGAATTAAAAAAAAAGTTTATAGATACAGAGAACAGATTGGGGATTGCCAAAGGTGGGGGTGATGGGGGTGGGCAAAATGAGTAGAGGAGGTCAAAATATACAAACTTCCAGTTATTAAATAACTCATGGAGATGTAATATATGGTGAATAATAACATATTGCATATTTAAAAGTTGCTAGAAGACTAGATCTTTAATGTTCTCATCACACACAAAAATGTAAGTATGTATGGTGACAATGTTAACTAGGCACTGTGATGACCATTTTGCAATATATAAAAATATTGAATCATTATGTTGTATATCTCAAACTAACATAATGTTATATGTTAATTAAAAATAAAAGAAAACTCAAACATGGAGAAGTGAAGAAATTTTATATATATATATTTTTTTGTAACAATTATAGTATATATATATTATAATTGTTACAGAAAAAAAATTAAGCCCTTTAGCAAATACTTTATCCTCATCTTAACCTTTGGATAAGGAAGGAGTTCTTGAAAAAGAAATTATAAATGTGAACAATAAACATACTGATTAATTTAAATGCATTAACTGTATGCAATATAATTAAGTTACATTAAGGAATTTTGTTTATCAAACAACAGCATAGAGTGAAAAAACAAATAACACCTGAGAGAAATTTGTAATACATTTAATTGCTAAAAGTTTCATATCCAAAATAAAGAACTCATTATAAATAAGAAATAGACAAATTAATAGTAAGATGAGCAAAAGACATGGATGTATTTCTCAGAACAGGACATGAAAAATGTGTAGGAACATGAAAAGATGCCCAACTGCATTAGCCATTGGGTGACCACAAATTAAAACCAAAATAAAGCATCATTTCCTGTAGAACTGATTGGGAAAAATTTTCAAGTCAGAAGAAACCACATAACAGCAAGGACAAGGATTAACATGAACTAAACATGGGGGTATACATTTTACTACCATGTTGGATATAGTATCACATTACCTAGTTAAGTTGAACATATGGTCCCAGGATTTCATTCCTTTATATATTCTTGAAACACAATAGATCTTTACATTTTTGTGACACTGTATACATAGTAGCATGGTTTATGATGGCAAAAACCAATCCATTCAACATTTGAATGCCAGGAAGTATAAGTAAATTTTAGAATAATTATACACTAGAATTATTATACATCAATGAAAAAAATTAAAACTCTAAGTTATATGCACCAATATGAATGAACCTCAAAAACAAGAATGAGGGAAAATAGTTAGCTGCAAAATGAGTCTTATGATTCTGTTTTTCAAAATTCAAAAATGACAAAACTTAATATATTATTTAGAGATGTATACATATTTGATAAAATTATTGTTATTTATTTATTTTTTTTAAGATTTTTTTGTTAGAGTGCACACACACACGTGCTAGCAGGGGGTGGGGTAGAGGAGAGGGGGAGAGAGAGAGAGAGAATCTCAAGCCTACTCTGTGCTGAGGGCAGAGCCTGACAGACGATTCAATCTCATGACCCTGAAATCATGATCTGAGCTTGAAACCAAGAGTCGGATGCTTAACTGATGCTTAACTGTGGTTTAACTGGCTCCACCTATGTGGCCCAGTTAATAAAATTATTTTTAAAAGTAGATGAATGACGCAGACTTCAAAAAACTTCTATAACAACTCTGAAAAATACAGATATATGGCTAGATAACTTAACTCAAGAATATACAATACATAGATATTTCAGATCTATGAGGGGCCCCCCAAATATTGTCCCTATGCACTACTTTTTTAGTGAATGATTAGAGGAAGCAGTAATGCAAACCAAGATAAAGATGTAAGATGCAGGAATGGGTGCATCTAACCCAGGTGAAGAGTGAAGAGAAGCCTTAGGGTGACTGGGAATCAGGTAGATTTCTAAAATAGCCAGGGCAGTTTTTAGCTTAGGGAGGAAGAACAAGCTGAGGGAAAACAAGACACTTAGTAAATAGATAATAGGAGAAGTTACTTGTTGGTGACTTTTGGTTTTGATTTGGTGGTGATTACATATAGAGAGAAAAAGAGAAGAGGAAAGAGATAAGAGGAAAGGGGAGGGGGGAGGAGAAAGGGAGAGAAAGAAAGACAAAAGGAGAGAATTGTTGATTCAAGAAAAACAAGTTTGACAATTTAAAATCCAATTATAGTACAATGCTTGGTACTATAGTCGACAATGGTTATGATGATGTAAACACTGTTTAATTCAGTAAGTCAGTAGTTACATAATTATATTGAGAAGGCAGGGAAAGACAGGTTGAAGAAAGAAATCTATCTCCATTTGACATAGCAGAAGTCAATAGATAAATGCTAAATTGCTAATCACTAACAACAATGTAAGCACATTTTGGTTAGAAATATGGAAATAATTACTAAGAAACAAAATTATTATCTCTGGAGAAGATGTCTGAGTAATGGGAAATTTTAGGGTTAGTGACCGCACTCTTTAATATAAGCCTTTGAGGGGCGCCTGGGTGGCTCAGTGGGTTAAGCCTCTGCCTTTGGCTCAGGTCATGGTCTCAGGGTCCTGGAATCGAGCCCCGCATTGGGCTCTCTGCTCAGTGGGGAGCCTGCTTCCCCACCCCCCACCCTCTGCCTGCCTCTCTGCTTACTTGTGATCTCTCTCTGTCAAATAAATAAATAAGATCTTAAAAAAATAATATAAGCCTTTGGTACATTAGGAAAGCAACTTTGTGTACTAACTTTTGATACTTCAAAAAAGTAACGGAAATAATGAATAAAAATTGCTCCAATTATTAATTTTCAGGTTTCCACTTTACTTTCATTCTGTAAAATCCCACTAACATTGATTTATCTGTTTGGTAAAATAATAATAATAATAATAATAATATCCTCAAAGGATATAAGACACACAAGGGAGTGATTTTTCTTATGAAACTTACTTCTTTCTCAATGAGCAACCAATTTAGAAAGTATTCTACCATCCAAGGTTCAGGTCTACATTAAATATTGCATACAGATGAAGTCAGTAGATGGTAGAACTCCAAAGGTCCTTCTGAATGAGAAATCCAACATGGAATGGTCAGTCTCTGCCAAAAAAGAGTGGCTTTCTCTGAAATACTCCTTCCACACTGGCTTCCTGTACCAAAGTACATCTTTCCATACAATTTTCCATACAATTTTGGTGGCTTCATGGTTTAAGCACCTTAAATAGTGACATTTACTATTGTTTATATTTTGTTGACATGGTTACAGAAACAGCAATGATGGCAGGCGATTAAATGGACTTTATGATATGCTTTTGCTGCAAAACTGAAGTTCTTAATTTTCCAGTTGTACTTGGATCTGAAATTTGGCTTCACATGTGTTCAGTCTGTTCCAGAACAGAGTGAAGCCAAGTTTACATTGTGTATTAAATGCTTCAATGGTTGACACTATTTTTTTGAACATGACATACACTTTATGGATTGGAACATTATAGTATGGTAATAAAATCATAGGATTTATTCAAAAGTTTTTTTTTTCTTTTTCTCTTCTTTTATCCCAAAGCCTTTACTCTAACATCAGATTTCCTTTAATTTTTCTACTGCTATTTCTTATTTGATAAAGAAGGTGGAGGTGCCTTAAACTTTGGAAAGAAAAGATCAAAGATAAAAGCTACTCAGTCTCTCCTAGTAATTCTTTCTATTCATTTTGTTTACTCTCTTCTTAAGTTTCTTACTATGAGTCTCTGAAACTTTAAAATCAGAGTTTCATTGATCTTGTATAAAGAACTACTGTTCCTTAACCACAGAAGCTCTAGATATGAGGTCAGAAAGCTCTGAAGTTGACATAAGGAACTAGATCTACAAAGACAGGATTGCCATTTCCTGTTCCAAGAATTGCACAGTAATTCCAATCTTGTCTTAGGGGTAACTGATTTCTATCCTCTAAAGGGAAAAGTTGGCTAAACTATTAAGAACTAAAATCTAATCTTGAGGCATGTTATGAGATTAGAGTCCAACTGGAAAAATTTAACAAATCTGCTTATATCCACTACATTTCAGTTTGAATTTGTAAATGACAACAAGGTACTCCAAGTTATTTGAAGCAGTCTATAGATATTCACCACTATTATGATTATTGACCTTAGAGCTTCAATTGAAGTTAAATCTGTACATATGGCTGCTAAGTTATCTGATATTTTCAGAAAGAAAATAAAACTAAATGCAATTTAAAAAAATGGAAGGAGAAAAATAAAAAGCAAAAGAGAAAAAAGATTCTCGGTTTGATTATTTTAGACTTAGGATATCAAGTTTACCAGTAATACTGGGTTGAGAGGAATGGAGTGATGAGTTTCCTTGAGGCTTTGCTTAGTCACACCAGGTTTTATTTGACACTTTTTGAGGGAGTGTCAGCAGTCATGAATGTCAAGTAGCTGTGTGCTTGTGCATCACACTCAATAATAGAATCCAATCCCAAATTAACAATGCTTCAAAGAGCAAATTGAGATGGACATTATAGTCCTGAATGGGACAATCCCTGTAGAAAGAGACCTGGGAAATATTGTCACTGGGGAGAGGTGAGGGAGCCTCAGTCATCCCTACATTTTCTCATCAGTGCTGTAAGTTCTGGTTAAATTAAACTTTGGTCATTAACTTCAAATTGAACTTATTAGCCAACCAAACTCATCATCTTAAGGAGGCATATTTCTTTTCCAGTGTTCCTTTTCATTGCAGAAGGGACCACCAATCTCTCAGCTGGTTAAACTTGACACCTGGAAGTAATCCTTGATTTTTCATTCTTCCTCATAGTCCATATCTGTTTATCAAATTGTTCTTCCTACCTCAGAAATACATTTGGAATATTAATATCCCTTCTTCTGCCATCGTCAGTGAAGCCCAAAGGCTTACCACTGTGAGGGTTTCTGATCATTCCCTCCATGTCTGTGCTTGCCCTCTCTGATTCATTCTTGGCCCAAAAACCAGAGGAATCTGTGAAAACAGAAATCTAACCTTGTCATTGCCATTCTTAAAACCATGAGCTAGCTTCCTTTTGTTGTGAAATATCCAAAATCTCTATGAAACTACTGACACTATAGTTCTTACAGCTCCAGTCTTATCTCATGGCACTTTATCTTTGATCTTTATGCTGTACATCTTCTGACTTTCATTCAGATTTCAAGGATTGTTTACAGAATTTATTGGTTCTGGTTCCCCCCTACCCCGGGAGGTGTATTTGTATAGGACACTGTTAATCTTTCATCCTCACCCTATTCCTATTTATCCTTTCATGTTAGTCTAAGACTTAGATCTTTAAAGAATGCATCCTCATCATTAGATAAGTTTAATTCCTCACCTTCTAATCAATAACTTTTTACACTGAACCTCTTCTTCCTTAATATACTTCACACTTCACTTTCCAGGTCAGTGTCCATACTTGACTCTAAGCTCCATATCTACTGAGACTTTATCTAGTCCATACTTGGCCTCCTTATTTCTACTATAAATCCTGAAACATAGTAGAAGTTTGATAAATATGATTTAATCAAAGAGAAAAGTATGTAAGAATAACAAAAATGTATAAGAGCTTACTTTCAAATGCTCAAGACTAAAGATTTCGAAGCATTCTACCTATATTGTCATAATCCACATTTTACTTCCTCTGGTTTGCATATTAGAATTGTGCGTGAGTGTATGCATTCATGTGTGTTTGTGTGTAGGTATGTGGTAAAGGGTGGAGAGACCGGAGGGTGAAAAAAAAAAACAAGGTACGAATGGCAAAGTCCAATTATATGTATTTTGGCTAGTAGTGCAGGAAGCACAATGGGGAACAATTTGTCTTTCTTTTCTCAAAGGCCCTGCCATATTCTGAAGTCTTTTCTAGGCTTTTTGGTATACTCTAGAAAATCCTATATGTCAAAACAAAAATAGTTATAAAATGCCAATGGAAATTCCCTTGAGAATAAATCATAGCATACCCTGATACCTTTGTCTTCCTTTAAAGATGTGAGGATACGAAAGAATATATAAAACCTAATCCTTTCCTGTGGTTTTAAGAAAATATTGAGAACAAAATACATTCAATCCTCAGCACATACTTGCAGTCACTCCAAAGTAAATGTTTCTTTATACCTTGTGGAAAAAGTGATTTTGTGACTCTCTGCTTTTGAAAATGAGCTAGATTCTTTTCAAAAACCACTTCATTGAGAAGTATATATACTTCAGAATCAACATCTTTCTAACATTTTGTACCTTGGAATTATATTTCTCTTGAAATGTTTACAAGTTACAAAAGAAACCCTACATCTTTTGGGGCTGGGTAGGTTACATCATACTGTATGATACAATTAAATTTTTTTTAATGTTTTGTCGTAATAAATTTGAGCAACATATATTAAGTAGATTTTATAAACATTTCATCATGCAACCAAACTGTAAGGATTTGTTTGTTTGTTTTGAATGCCTGTTAAAATCTGAGTCACTCAAAAAAAGTTGGCAAAATTTAGGTGTAATGGGATAGAATATTATTTCCAAACTAGCAACCTTATTAGTCTCTTTAATCCCTTAAATAACCTAGCATCTCACAGCCTTTCATCATTTGTACAATGACAGTAATCGCACCTATTGCCTAGTAGTGTAATGAGAATTTAATGAGAAATGGCAGATTTCCTATTCAAAAATCTCATTCTCTCTTCTAAGCTCCAAACCACAGGAGAAAATTGTGAAAACTATTTTATATAAAGAATATGTAGAAACATTTAGAAATATTTCCTCAAGGAGGAAATATTGTAACCTATATCGTTATAAATGTAATGTTTACATAAATTCCTAAACTGCAATATTTTTTGCATGGGGGTAGTAACTTCAAAGATGGAGGTCCTGTACAAATTCTGTCTGTTACCATCAGATGCCATATAGCAGAATGGCAAGCGGTGCCAAGCATATGCATGGGGAGAACCCAACCGGCACTATGAAGTTCTGGAAGATCCACTTTACAGACTAACAAAGCAACTGCGGAAACAATAACTCTGAATGCTCTTTTACATTCAAATCACTTTTAGCATGTCTGCGAATCATAAAAGGACTTTAAAGAATGAGAAGTTGGAAATTCAAGCACATAGTACATCAGTTGCTAGACAAGTCTAGATGTAGAACTGGAAATAACTGAATTGGAGTTCTTTGTCAAAATTATGCCTGCACAGAAACCTGACCTTTATCCCCTCACCATTCCCTGCCCTTCACCCAGTATCCTACTGTTGTGTTTGAGTAAAGGGAAATTCAAGCTAAGAGGAAAATTCAAACACCACAGAATAAACACTCACAGCATCCTCTGCCTAAAGAGTCACACTTGAGAGAGAACAAATGATTTTTTTTTCCCCCCGAGAGAATTGCTGTTAGCAAACACAGGACAGTTCACAGGCTTCCGCTCTAGTGAAGCTGATGCAAATGGAAATCACTGAATCAGACTAGAAATGGAAATTGCCTGCAGGAGTCTCAGTTATTTAAACTTTCAGTGATCTCCCCATGTACATTTTTCCTGAATTCATGTTTAAGAAACAAGAACGTCAAACCATGATTTCTCTCTTAAAAAAGCAAGAAAATAATACTAAAATTCAAGGCTTTGAAATCCTACATTGCTTTGTTTGGTTAATTTCCAAGACCCATAGATCTGATTACATTGTATGTTTCTTTATTGCTTCTCAAAGGATAAGAACAACAAGTTAGTAAATAGCAAAGATTGTGTATCTATCTTTGGAATGGTTAAAACCCTTTCATTTGATATTAAGGTGAGCGGAAACATGAGGCATAGGAAATATACTCCCAAACCAGGTGTACTAGAGAAGCAATTCATCTGGGCGATGGGATAATTCAACTTCTGAAGCTAACCTTTGTCTTTAAGGAAGAATCACAAGTTCATTATCTAAGTTATAGTTCATTTTATGTATTGATTTTTCATATATGCCATACTATCATCATTGGTCCAATATAAGAGTCTTTTGTTATTTTTTAATTTATTCTCATTTTTAGTCACTCATTTAATAACATAAATCCCTATGAAACTGCTGTCCAAACCAAAAACTAGAGCCTTCCAAATAACTTATTTCTAAGGGCTCTCCGTTGTACCATTTCTCTATCTTCCCCACTGCCAGAGGTAAACATTATTCTGAATTTTAAACTTTTTGTAGTGGATGCTGGGGTTAGCTGCCTGGATCACCTATTCAAGAATAAGCAATTTATTCATCCAAGTGTTGGGAGTGTTGGTGATTGACAAAGTCTTCTTTCATCCCCCTCTTGAAATTGAGAATGCTCTCTTCCAAGGTCACTTTCTCAGAAGCAGCATGCATCCAGTCAGTGTGTGGTGGGGAAAGGTATAGGTTCGGGCTTCTTGCTCCAGCTCAGGACAACTCTGTGGGGCCATTCCAACACCAGACCTCTCTATGGGGGCTGTTAAGGCCTTTTTTATTCCCCGCCCCCTTTGGAAACCATATTTTACTCCACTACAATCTCTCCTCTTCATGTTCTATACAGCAATCTCCTTCTCAGATTCTCTTTTCCAGAGAACCCAATCTTTGACATTACCCCTGGGCTTTTTTCAACAAATGATGCAGAAGCTCTTTTATATCCAAAGCAAAAGAACAAAAACAAACCACAACTTAACCCTCACACCTTATAAAAAGTGAGCTCAAAATGGGTAATAGATTTAAGTATAATATATAAAATTATAAAACTTTTAGAAAAAATAAGACAGAGTATTTGGCGTATGAAGAGATTTTCAACAGCATTAGCCATTAAGAAGATGCAGATTAAAACCTCAATGAGATATCTTCACCCACCTATCAGTATGACTAAAATAAGAAGCAATGACGATGACAAACACTGACAAGGATCCAGAGAAACTGGATCACTCATACACGGCTGGTAAGAAGGTAAAATTATACACTGACTTTGGAGAACAGTGTGACATCTTCTTATAATATTAAACATGTAATTACATATAACACATCTATTGAACACGCAGGCATTTATCCCGGAGAAGTGGAAACTTATATTCATTCAAACAAGTGAACAAACAAAGCCCTGTACATGAAGAATAGCTGTTTTATTCATAATAGCTGAAAACTGAAAACAACCCAGATGGTGAAACAAGCTGTGGTACGTCCATACTATAGCAATACTACTCAGCAATAAAATGGAAAAATGACTGATCCAGGCGGCAACACGAGTCAACCAACAAGGAGATATAATGAGAGAAAAAAGTCAGTCCCAAAACATTACATACTGTAATATTTCATTTAAATAAGATTCTTGAAATAACAGAACTATAGAAATGTAGAAAAGATCAGTACTTACCAGAGGTTAGGGATAAAGCTGAGAAAGTGTGGTTATTAGAGGGCAGCCTGAGGGATGCTGAAGAGGGGATTACTCGAAGTGACTCTGCATGATTAACAAACCCACAAGTGTGTGACAGAATGGCGTAGAACTAAATATACCCACAAAAAGAAGTACAAGCAAAATGTGGAAAATCTGAATGAGATTGGTGGTTTGATTCAATGCTAAAATCCTGGTTGTGGTATTATACTATAGTTTTACAAGATGTTACTAATGATAGTAACCGCATAAAGGGTATGCAAGACTCCTCTGTATTATTTCTTACCATTGTATGTGAACCTACAATTATCTCAAAATAAAAAGTTTAATGTAAAAGTACAGTGTTTGTTTTTAAATTTTATAGCAGTATACACTATATATTTTCTTCAGGACTTTTTTTCCCTTTCAGATACTCTCCAACTCATTCTGGGTGACAGGTTAAATACCAAGAGGTATACAGTTTCTTACATGTAGATTTCTTTCATTCATTTTTACTATGGTTTAATATTCTGATATGGCTGTAACATGTATATTCTTTTACTGATTAGCATTTGTGCTTTTCTCAACTGTTGTTATAGACAGTGCTATGAACAGTCTTACCTTGGTATATGTGGTAAACGTGTGCAAGTGTTTCTAGTTCTTTGATCTGCTCCCATTGTTCTTTCTAATTTGAGATTTATTCACTGTTTCTTTTATAAGTAAGTTTATTCTTTTTCAGTTGTTTTCTTTTCTAGTTTAAGATATAAAGCATACATTTCTTTCAAAAAAATTTCTATGTTTTCCCACAGGATTTGATGTATAATGTGATTATTTTTAGTTCTAAGTTATTTGTTTTAAATTTACATTATGTCAACTTATTTCACTGTAAAATGTCTAGAGAGGTTTTTAAAATTTTCCAATAATTGGGGGTTTATTTATTCATATTGTGTTATTGCTGTTCTTTTACATTTTTAACTGAATTGAATCATCCTGAAAGAACATGATCTATATGATATCCACACTTTGATATTAATTTTTACCTAATTCATGGCTTCGTGAAGTGATCAGTACTGTGAATGTGTGTTTTGAACTCAAGAAAAATACGTTTACTGTAATTTGAGGGCACAGAAATCCGTATATATCCATTAAAATAAAGTTTATTTTTACTATTCAAATCATATCTTCATTTTGGGGGTTTGTTATTTCTCTCTTCAGTGATTAATAGAAGGATGTTGAACTCTCCCGCTATATTAATAGATTTACCTAAACTTCTTAGAAGTTCTATCCATTTTGTAATTTATATAATTTGAGGCCAGCTTATTAGAGACAAGTGAGATTAAAATTATTTTATCTTTTGGGTGAATTTAAACATTGGTCATTTATGTAGTGACCTTAAAAATGTGTTTCTTACTATTTTTTTCTGAAATCATTAGTTAAATGTTCTTTCTTTTCTCTCCTAGTTTCCTTAAAAAACTGAGCTGGTAACTAAGAATGTAAACATTTTATTTCAAATAAACGACCAGTGCCATGGATTATAGTGGGATCACCACTTGTGGTTAAGGTGAACCCAATTTAGTAAAAATTTTTTAGTAAACGTACTCTACACTGTACTTTTTTATTTCTAAATATTTATTTGTAATCATGATGCATTAAAAACGTAGATGTTTTAGTTTTTCAATTATTTGTAAATCATCTATGATACAACATAAATCCCATTTCTATTTTCCTTTATTACTGTTGTATGTATCTACAATTTTTAAATTACGTGTGTGAAATCAAACAATACCCTCTCCTTAAAAAGTAAGAAAAAAAGCCTATATTTATTTTAAAAATCTTCATATTTGGACTCTTACTCAGAGTATGAAGAATCTCCTGAATAGGGAGAGTTAGGTAGAGTTATGTGCAGTGTCACATTTGACATTCTCAAAAGTCAGCCACCACCTTTATAATGTCTTGTAAGTAGGCCTTAAGTAATAAGTAATGCCCTATATTGCCATGTTCACTTTAGGTGTTTAAATATGGACATAGAGATAAATTAAGGTCATTTAGAAGAAAAGACAAGCAACACAATAAACACCCAAGTGGATAAGTACCCTAATGCATTAATAAAGAAAGAAATAAAATTATCATCTTTTCCATTAAAATAAGTCAGATAGGTTAAGAGAGTGTTCAAAGCAATGTTTTGGGCATTGTAAAATATTTAGCTGTTGTTATTATGACCCATCCTAGCTGTAAAATACTTATCCTTTTCAGAATAGCAAACCTGGGGCTTTCGACAAATAATCAGAATATTTTGCAGCTTTCCACTTTGGCAAACTTTTGGGGAAGTCTCCACACAAAGTAAAGTCACTGCTTTCTCCATTTAGTGCTTGTTTAAGGAGTCAATAAAATTTCTGAACTTGTTTTATTTGGGACTGTTTTTTGTTTAAATTATTTAATTTTAAAGGAAACCTAATGGAAACAGAAGAGACCTTGGCCATGAATATGTGCCTAGTTTAACCCGCACCTCCAGAGTAAGTTTGACAGCAATTACTGCTCACAGCCTTTCAACTTTGTCTCTAGACACAAAGCTGCCTCATCTATCTTTCAAAAGCATGGGTCTGTCTAATTGTGTTACACTATCCTCCTCCTGTCTTAAAAAATATAAGTGATTAGCTATTAATTTCAGATTTATACTCTCAAGTTTTGACCTATCTTTCGAGGCTAGACCATCTCCTAACCAGGTTGGAATTTACATTTATAAATTCATTTTATACTCTTTCCTGTCATTAACCCTATACTGTCGTCAAACTAAAAAATGCCGTATATTCTTTTAGTCATGGCTGGTTCTTTACTTCATTCTTTACCAAAAGTGGTTAGCATCCTTTATCCTTCTGCTCAGATAGGGTTTTAACTCTTTTTCTTTTTTTAAAAGATTTTATTTATTTATCTGAGAGAGAGAGAGAGTGAGAGACAGAGCACAAGCAGAGTGGGGGGAGCTGAGAGAGGTGGAGAAGCTCCCCTCCCCCACGCTGAGCAGGGAGCCCCACGTGGAGCCCAGTCCCAGGAGCATGGGATCCTGACCTGAGCCAAAGGATGATGCTTAACTGACAGAGCCTACCAGGAGTCTAAGATTTTATCTCTTTATTGAAATTTGGTTCAGACCCTCTGTAAACTAAAAGTACACCTTTTTTCTTCTGGATTGCATTATTAGCACATTAGGTGTTGAAAGTAGAAAATAGACTATATATATATATATATATAGAGAGAGAGAGAGAGAGAGAGAGAGATACTATATATATATATATATATATATATATATATATATATATATATAGTATCAATTTTCCTCCTTCTATCATGGGCTAAATCCTTTCTATGTGCCTGGAATATCATCTTGTCTTGCTCCCCAAGGACTTTCCTGCTGCAGGTAACACTTTTATCCCAGATTCGAGATTCATCAATTTCTTCCTTTCATTTTACTTATTTCTATACTCATTGAATGCACAAACAAATGATGACAAAAATTTGAAACATTTCTCAAAATAGGGCCCCTAGACTTCAGCGGTCTAAGAAATATTCTTTTTTCTTTTAAGATTTTACTTATTTGAGAGAGAGCATGAGAGGGGGGAAGGTCAGAGGGACAAGCAGAATCCCCACTGAGCAGGAAGCCTGATGTGGGACTAGATCCTGGGACTCCAGGATCATGACCAGAGCCAAAGGCAGTCGCTTAACCAACTGAGCCACCCAGGCGCCCCTATAGAAATATTCTTAAGGGTTTATGAGTTCCCAAGTTTGAAAAACAGTTTAGATCATAGGATCTAATAAGAATTGATAAACTGAAAATATATCCATTTCTCAGGGCTGTTTTAACAAACTGTCATAAGCTTGTGGCTTAAAACAATGGAAATTTATTTTGTCACAATTCCACAGGCCAGAAGTCTGAAACCAAGATGTTCGCAGGGACACACTCCCTCTGACGCCTCTGTCTGAGAGAATCCTTCCTTTCTTCTTCTGGCTTGTGGTAGCTCCTAGCATTCTTTACTCTTGGCTGCATAATTCCAATCTCTGCCTTCATTTTTCTCTTCTCTGTATTCTCTGCTCTGTGTTTCTCTTATAAGGATATTTGTCATTGGATTTAGGACCCACCTGGATAACCAGGTATCTCATCCTGAGATCCTTAATCACATTTGCAAAGGATCTTGGTTTCTAAATAATGTTACGTCCAGGGGTTCTGGGCTATAGTCATACCTTTTGGAGGGCCTACCATTCAACCCATCATAGGAAATGACATTATATGTTAAAATTTAGGCAGCTAAACCTCACTAGAATTTGTAGTTGTCCTAACTGGGCAGTAACTGGTTACAGAGGCCACCAGACTATTGCAAAGTGGTAGGCAATGATGGTCTGAAATAATTCAGTTGCATAAAATATGAAGAAGAAAAGAGGCTGAATTCAGGAAACATGTTTTAAGTAAAAAGCAACATAATTTGAGGATCCATCCACTTCACAAGTTTTCATTTCCTTTGGAAATTTTTATTCTTTATTTTATAATTGACACCCACTAATCCATCGCCCACTATAAACTGCAGCAGTGAGAACAAACCTGGAGAACTGGGCAGAATATAAAAAGTTCAGCCAAGAGCATCAGAGAACCAGCACCACCAAAACCAGTCCATATTTTTAGTCAGAGAAAAAATGTTTAAGATTGATCCTTTTGGCTACTCTACTTCAAGCTTTACATCCATTAGCATACATTCCTTGCATAAACCCATTATTTTGTTTGTTTTTACATAACATCCCTTTTTGTTGTTATGAAATCCACTCATGCATATTGAAGAAAATTTAGTGAATACCAAAAGACTAAAAAAATAGAATCACCAATATTATAATCTCTAGAATGAACCAATATTTTTTATCTATAAAAATAAAAAGGAGGGGCACCTGGGTGGCTCAGTGGGTTAAAGCCTCTGCCTTTGGCTCTGGTCGTGGTCCCAGGGTCCTGGGATTAAGCCCTGCTTCGGGCTCTCTGCTCAGCAGGGAACTTGCTTCCCTTCCTCTCTCTTTGCCTGCCTCTCTGCCTACTTGTGACAGCTCTCTGTCAAATAAATAAATAAAATCTTAAAAAAATAATAAAAAGGAAATCACTCTTTGTCCGTTATCTCTTTATTACACCATGCAAAATGGCTGTGGAAATGGCACCAAACTTTAACCATCAGGGCATGTGTGAAATGTACTGAGTCCCTCAGAGCTAGGCCTTGCCATTCAGAGGCAAAACTCATACACAATGAGCATGTTACACACTGTCAATCGAGAGAAACACCATTCAAAAGCCATAAAGAGAATAGATGTTTAAAACATTTCTTTGAAATATATTCTGCACTTAATCAGCCTGCCTTTGAATGTGGGCTGGATTTTATTGCTAATTTCTAATGAATAGAGTGCAAAAAGGGAAAAATAATAACTTTATAATAATGATTTATATAATGGATTATAGTAGAGAAACCTGAATACATCTCCTTAACCAAGTGAACAAAATTAGTATCGCCACTAAGTCATGTTGTTTCCATGTACTCCTTGATACCATTCGGTGAGCAGGGCACTTCTTCTCTGTAGAATTCTTGTGAAAACAAAAACAAAATCAAAACAAAAAACGTAAAACAAACAAAACATAAAAGAATATAACCTGACTCTAATAACAAGGAAATACTACAGGAACTTAAATTGAGAAACATTGTACAAAATATGAGTAGTATTCTTCAAAAGTGTCAAGGTCATGAAAACTAAGAAAGCATAGTAAAAAACTGTCAAGATTGGAGTCGACAAAAGAAGTGTGGAAACTAAATGTGATATGGTATCCTGGACCAGGGAAAGGATATTAGGGAAAAAAAAAAAAAAAAAAAAAAGCTAGTGAAATCCAAATAAAACATGTAGTTTATTTAATAGTATTGTACCTATAATTTCTTCCTTTTGGTAAGCATGCCATCATATTGTAAGATGTCAATATTAAGGGGATCTAGGTATAGGGTATGTAAGAACCACTTGTATTTCATACAAAGTTAACTCTTTGGTTAATCTAAAATTATGTCAAAATAAAAAGTTGAAAAAATTATATGTTTCCACTTCAGTGTTACAAAAATGAGACCTCTGACTAGTAAGTGTGCATTTTCAGTTAAGCTATTTTTTCTAATGGACAACTTAATGAAGTGTATGTCCGGGTGACAAACTGTAGGAATTTTTTAATTTAAAATGTTTCTTGGTTCTTCCAGGCAATTATGGACAGAATAGCTATTTTTGATGTATTCCTTTCATATCTATATTTATCTCTATCAATTTTTATCTTTCTATTTTAATTGAGCACATTGAGAGTGTTTTTCATGTCATTAGATGTTCATAGAAAAATGCCATCTTGATAGCAGAACACTGTTCATTAGATCACAATTATTTAATTCTGTTCAATTTGATGAGTATTCAGTTTGTGTTTTTACTGGAATTAGATGAAGTTTGCTCTTCTTTGCTATGATTTATTGGGAAGCAACAATTTAAATGATGTTACTGTCTTGGACAGGATCTTCAAGGGTATATCAGGACTCAGACTCTATAAAATAGGGAAATAAGCAGCAAAGTCACATGAAAATAGACATGACATTGTCACAGTTGCTCTAATTTAAATATTGTAGAACAGAGACCTGATGATTCAAAAGAATGGGTCACAAGGGACAAGAAGGACTCTAAATCTGCAGAGGATCTTTGGGGAACAGAGTAAAGGGAAATAATTCACTAATAATGAACCATAATGTCAAATTCTTTATTCTGCAAAGCATTCTTATAGTTAATATCTGATTTTAAAAACAGATATCATTCGTGTAGCTCTTTAGAATGTCTTTACATATTGTTCATTTATTTTAAAGCAATGCATGTTTTTTAAGAGAACTTTTAGGTTGACAAAAAAATTGAATAGAGAGTGTAGAAAGGTCCCTCTCCTCCATCACAATGACATTACTGACATTTTCGACAACTAATATAGATGTTTGTTACAATCCATGAGCCAAACTGATGTATTGTTACTAACCGACATCCATTGCCTACATTGGAATTCACTCTTTGTATTGTATGGTTCTGTGGGTTTTGACAAATGTGTTTATTGTTTGCCCCATAGATGTCTAATGTGTTATCCATGAAAATGAAGATGTAAGAATACAAGATTAGGAAACTCCTAGAATAGTTATACAGTAGGATACAAGATATAATTATATGAATTAATGTAATTAATTAACAATAATTAATAATAATTAATGTAATAGAATTACATTGGAATTAATGTAATTAAGAATTAAGTAAGATTGAGAAGCACAATATAACACAGACTTTGTTTCTAAAACAATACTACTATGGCAGCCAGGAAGTCTATGGAAATTCTTCATGGAATGACTCCACAACCTTGACAAGTTAAACGAAAAAGAAAGTAGGAATAGCTAAGCAGTTTTGATTGATGAATCTGTGAATTTAGCATTATTAAACAATAACTTTCCAATTCAGTGATTTAAGAACATTATTCCATAAATACTGGTCCAGTTGGTTAGCTGTTAATGTAAATGAAATCTTAGTTAGCTGTTAATGTAAAAAAAAAAAAATCAGTTTATTTTGCTACCTCATTCTATACAACCAAATAACTTCTGAATTGATTAAATAAGTTAATTGTTAGAAAATAGTTCAGTTGTAAAATAACAAGCTAATCAATTCCTTACAAACTCTTCCAAAAATAGAAAAGGAAACAGTTAGTTCTGTAAGGTCAATATTACCTTGATACCAAAGCCAGATAATAGCATCACAAGAAAAGAAAGTTGCAGACCACTGGCTCTTATAAATATCGACACAAAATCAACAAAATTTATAAATATAAATATATATAGATATACACCATGAGTAAATGAGTTTTATTCTAATTGGTTGGTTTAATATCTTGAAAAATCAATTAATTTAATATACTACATGAATAGAATAAAAGACAAAAATCACATGATTATGTCAATAGGCACAGAAAAAAGCACTTGAAAAATCTAACACCTTTCATGGAAAAAAATAACAAACTGTTATTCCGTAAGGAAAATTTCTCACCTGATAAACTGAATTGAAGACCCACAGGTAATATCAAACTAAATGGTGAAAGACTGACTGCTTTTTCTCTAACATGAGGAACAAGTATCTCTCACAACTTCTATACCACAATGTAATGGAGTTTCTAGTCAGGACAGTTCAGCATAGAAATGAAACAAAGAGGAATCCAGATTAGAAAAGTAGAAGAAAAATTTCTTTTATTTTTAAGTGATATGACCTTATATATTTAAAAAGTCCTAAGGAATACGTTAAAAAACTCTTAGATATAATGAGGTTAGAAAGGTCACCAGGACATATGGTCAATGTACAAAGTTAATTATATTTCTGTACAGGAACAATAAACAAACTGAAGTTGAAATTAAGAAAGCAATTCCATTTGCAATACCATAAAAACACTTATAAATACATTTTAAAAAATAAGTTCAAAATTTATATTTTGAAATCTAAAAAAAAAAAAAAAACAACAAAACGCCCACTATTAAGTGATAGTTAAAATAACAGAAATAAATTGAAAGACACCCCACATTCATGGGGTGAACACTTAATAGTGTTAAGATGACAATATTCCTCAAATTGACCTACAGTTTCCACACAGTTTCTATCAAATCTCACCTGACTTCTTTATAGAAACTGACAAGCTGACTCTAACATTCATATGGAAGGTCAAGAGACTGAAAAATAGAAAAAAAAATGAAAAAGAAGAACAAATTGGGAGAATGCAGAGTTCCCAATTTTAAAACTTACTAATGAAATTCCAGTAACCTATGGAGTACAGTAATGAAATAAAGATAGACATCTCAATCAACAGGGAAAAACAAAAAACAAAACAAAACAAACAAAACAAAAAACCCTGAAAATCTAGAAAGAAATCCATACACTTACAGTCAGTTGAATTTGTATAAGGGTATCCAGTCAGATATATCGAAAAGGAATGTCTTTTCAACAAATGGCATTAGAAAATGGAAATTCACCATTGAAAGAATGATGCTTGGAATTCTACCTCACACCATCTATAAAACAAAATGAAACAAAAATCACTTTGAAATGGATCAAAAGCCTAAATGCAAGACCTAAAAAAATAAAACCCTTAAGGGGAAAAGTGGGCATAAGTCTATGTAGTCTTAGAATTGGCAGTTTCTTAGATGTGACAGTAAAAGCACAAGCAACACAAGAAACAATAAAAAAGATATCATCAAATAGTCTTTTAAAGAGTTGTCTCCATCAGAGGACAACACCAATAAAGTGAAAAGACAATGTACAGAATGGGAGAAAAATTTTGCCAATGATCTATCTGATAAAGGACTTATACCTATAATATATAAAGATCTCTTACAACCCCAAAATAAAGATAAATAACCTTATAGATAAGATAAACACAAAGAGGGCAAAAAGATACGATGATTAAAAAATTCATAAAATGAACCTCAACATTGTTATCTATCAAAGGAATGCAAGTCAGAATACCATTATGATATACTTTCATATCCATTAGGGTGGCTAGAGTAAAAAATACAGATGATAAGAAGTGTTGACAAGAATGTGGAAAAATTGGGCCCTTCACCAACTGGTAGTAGGAATATAAAATGGTGCAGATGCCTTGGGAAATAGTCTGGAAATTGCTCAAATGTTTAAACAGATAGTTACCATATGATTTAGTAATTCCATTCTGAGGTGTTGCATCCAAGAGAACTGAAAACATGCCATGAAAGTTCATAGAACCATAACTATACATGAATTTTTATTCATGTATAGTCATGTATAGTTATTTACCATTATTTGTAATTGCCAAAAATGAAAACAATTCAAATATTCATCTACTGATGTATGGATAAGTAAAATATGGTCTTATAAATATTTTGAGAAAGTGTTCTAAGATTTTAATCATATGGGTGGAGTAGGGGCCTGGTTCATTTAGGAGAACAGAAACCTTACAGGTATTTCAAATAATGACAATACAGGGAGTTGGGTGCACACAAAACTGTTGGGAGGACTAGGAAAACAATGTGAGGCACTTATCACTCACTGGCTTTTGATCACAAATGGAATCATGATCCAGAAAGTAGTGAAGTTGCTGCCACTAGAGGTCAGGAAAATGCAAAAAATGACTACCAGTGTCTCAGCCTGCGCCCCCCCCCAGCCCCACCCCCCAATTGAGTGATTGGCAGGGGAATGGGTTCAAACTGCCCTTGTAAGAACTCATCTGCCAGACACTTTGTAGCTCTCACCTCTGGCAAAGGAAAATTGGGTTCTATGTTTTATCTTTCAAATTACGTACAAAACCATCTCATTGGTAGAATTTAAGTCATATCCAGAAACATGGAAACATGCTACTTGCATGAAATAAAGACATGATAGATAGATAGATGATAGATAGATAGATAGATAGATGATAGATGATAGATGATAGATGATAGATGATAGAGTAAATTAAATAAGGCGCTTGTCTAGAGGCCAGCAGAGCACATATGCCAGCAGATATATGGTAATTTAATTCCAAATTGAACTAAGACTATATTCATTTGAGTTATTCACAGCCTTGTCAGAGGATTACAAGCTCATTTTTCTGGGGCACAAAAGCCTTAGCTACAATCTGGGAATGCCTTACTCTCCTCATTTTAGAAGAATAGATTTAAATGTCATTAATTTCCCCTGATGACTCAGTTGATTTTATTTAGGTCTCAGTTAATGCTAAACATTCATCCACACTATTCTCAAATATGTTAGTCATAATTTGCATTGCTTTAAGTGGTGTTATCACCTGCAATAAACTATTCTTTTTACTTCCTTGTGCTGCCTGGGGGTGTTTGTGTCCCAGCTGCCATCTGGCAGCCATTGCTAAGCCAGTGGCCCCTTTTACTTTTCTTAGATTAGTCATCATAGGAAAGCACAGTGTTCATATGAATGTTCTATAAATGAATGAAAAGGAGCCAACTATGCTCAAAGTCAAAGATTTGAAAATAAATGAGTTTATTTTCAGAGGAATTGAATAGGATTTGAATTAAAGAAGTTCTAGACTTACACATAACTTTCCAACTTTTACATAAGTTGTTTTGTGCTATTTTATTTTCATTGGCTTTAGGTAATTTATTGGCTCTGAGTCACTTGATTTCTATTTATTTCCTTTAGTCACTCACCCCTACACCATTTGACCTTTCTTTTTTATGTATCTCCTTCCTACCTGGGTATGTTTGGCTTGCATATGTGGTTCTGATCTCCAGTAAATGGATGATTTTCTCAATAGGATGCTTTTTAGTATTTCCCTGACATTGTTTGGCATCCTATCAGGAATGTCACTTTGCATCCTTGTAGCTCTAATACACAATAGAATATACTCTTGGGTGATGTGGAAAGGAAACTCTTGTTTGGTAGTCAGAGACATAAATACCAGGGCAGACTTAAGGGTGGTTATGGAAGATAGCTAACTGATGCAGCTTTTGATCCTACCTGTTTATGTCAGGAGGAACATTAGACAAAAGAAAGAATGAAGTAGAAGGAAAGTCAGAGTGAGGTTTGTTTGTGAAGAGGTGTTAATTAATGGTTTCCTGAATAGAGAAGAGGCATGTAAAACTTTTGATCTTGGCAGATCCTGAGTGGGAATATGAATTAAAGTTTCAGGTTGTAAGCATCTGAACAACAAAAGCTACATCTGTGCAACTGGCTTGGTACAGCCTTAGTAATGTAATAAAGGACTTCCAGTAGTCTCTAAGACTACATCCAATGAGACCAATATCGGTGATGCTTAGACAATGTCCTAGGTTTCTCTCTTTCAACCTGGAAACAGATGATACTGTCAATTTATGTAAAAATGTACTTAACCTATACTTCAATAATAAATAAAAATTAAATTTAAAACATTTACTTGTGAGATTAACATCTATAAGAATGATTTAGGCTATGGCTCACATCCTAGTGAATAAAAGTATTAAAGGTAATAAAGAAAACCAAGAAATTATACGGGGAAGGAAAAGGAACAAAATATTATGAGAAAAAGATTTTCCACTTGCTTATCCTTTTCTTCCAACCTTGATTTATTTTTTCACTGCCACCTACTATATCTGCTATGTACTTGCCAATCTCCCCGGCAGAACTGCCAATCTCCCCTGCAGCTCTAGGCTGAAGGAAACTAAATGAAGGAAACTAGTGCTAGGAGAATGATAAGGGAATTTTGACTTTATTAGACTATTTTAAACATAACCTATGCCTAATGTTAGTCATGAGTCTACAGCAAGGAGCAGAATAGTGACAGGAATTTTGGATAGTAATACACATAGTTCAGGCAGTGGTTTGACAAAAAAATAAAAAATAAAAAAATAAAAAAGCCACAGGAAACAAGTCCCCAGTTTCTTTATCTTCATCCATCTTCTAAGTCTTACCTGTTTCAACTTTACTTTCAACCTACTGAACTCTTGAGGATAGGTGTTGAAGAGTAGATAGGATTTTAACAGGCAGAAACAAAGTTGCGATGCTTTTGCAGGGACCAACCTGAACAAAATGAGGATTATGATTGGTGAAGTAGACTCAAATGTTGAAAGAAATCAGAACTTCACCTCAAAAATATGTTTCTGACACAAAAATTATTTTGAGCTGAGACAATTAAGAAGCAGCAAATGCAGGAAAAGCTCTCTCTATCCTCTCTTTTTCGGCCTAAAAGCAGAATATAAATTCTTTTTTTATTGCTCTCAGCAACACAGAGGTACTAGAGGAATCTGCAAACAAACATGATTCTATTACCCCCTCCCATATATTTACCTTCCCAGAGTTCGCTGCTCTTGGCAGCATGAAACTTTCTTTTCTGCTGCTTTTATCTATAAGTTTATTTTTCTTTGTTGAAGATGGCTATATAAGCCAGAGTTCTAAATGCCACTTTGAGTTACTTTTGTCAAGATTTCTCCCATGTGATTTGCATAGCACACAATAATAAACTGTTTATTTTTCTCTTGTTGATCTGCCTTTTTGTTAAAGGGCCCAGCTAAAAACCTAAAACTGTGAGGTTTTCCCTCCTCTGCAATGGTCAAAGTACAGAATATGTACGAAGGGAAAGAGGTATAACCTTGGCAAGGGATTTTGGACTATGTTAAGGGTAGGAAGTAAGAGATAGGGTGGAAGTTAAATTTTTAATAGAGGACTTTAAACTTAATTCAGTATGCAGTGAAGAGCCATGTTTTAATTGTAAGGAAGTGACTAAGTAAGAGTTAAAAAGTTTACTCTGGCTGTAATGTTTCCTCATTCATACCTATTAACTAAACCAATTATTTTAATAATAAAGAACTATACATTAAATGCTGTGAGAGATTAAAAGAATGCATGATGAACCTTCTGCTTTGATGAGATTTAGAGAACCATTATAAAATATACATTATTACCTATGCTATCTATATAAGTAATAAGTACCCTAAATGTATGGAAGAAATGGAGAGGAGGGACTACTTCTGGCCATTGGGAAGATCAATAAGTAGGCTAAAACAAAAAGCCAAGTAAGAAGAATTTAAAATTTTAAACCACCAAAGAAATTGCAGTCAGATAGAAAGGGTAGAGAGAAAGAATATTGTAGAAGTACCCAAGAGGCTTGGCCACCATGTTGATTAGTGGAGTAATGGAAAGAAGAGTTAAAAATGACTGAATTTTTCAAGTGTAGGTAACCAGGATTCATCCTTTCATTCTCCCATTCATTTAATTTGGCACATATCTATATAATGATGACCATGTGCCACAATTTGTTGGTTGTTCAGAGAGAAGGATGAGCAAGTCCTCATGGAACTTACTGTTTAGTAGGGGAATGATAACATGAACAGAGTCACGTGGCCGATTACATGAACAGAGACAAAATTGGAAATTAGAAGAAGAGGTTGATTTAGAAGAGGATTTCATTTAGTTTGTAATACTTTGAATTTGAAGAGCTAATGAGGTATGTGTTTAGAAAAAGAGGAGGAGCAAAGAGATAGATTGTTATTTTCTTGTTCAGTGGATATAGTTCAAACCATGAGGACCAAAGGGCTCATCAAAGTAAATTAAAATAAAGCAAAAATAGAGTTCAGCATAGAATCTTAAGAACTGCCAATACTTAGGAAATTGAATATTGAATAAGAGTTAATTAAGGAGACAGGAGAAGAGGGATGAAAATTCGGAGGCAACAATGAATGCCACAGATAACAAAGAAGAAAAAAAAAGCAAGCAAAAAACAAAGGATCTTACATTGTTCAATTCAACACAGAGTGTGAGGATATAGACGATCCAGCATGAAAGTTATAATGCAGTAGTTGGGGCAGAAACTAGATTGTAAGCCAACCTTATGTGTGAAAGGAAGGTAGAGACTGGGTAAGAGCTTAAGAGAAAGGGAAATTTTAAGACCGTTAGTCTTAAAACAACATGCTCACAAGTAGAGGAATAGGAATTTTTAGAGCCAAAAAGAAGGAGAAAGCGAAGTGAGGAAATAGCTGATTAGCAAAGAACGGAGTGTGAGGGTGAGATTGAGTGCACACACACAGCCTTGGCTGGGCGATGGGAACCCCTTCCTCAGAACCGTATCAGTTATACGGAGATGGTAAGTCTAAAGTGCAAGTGCAGTGAGAGGGAAGGTTGAGGAAACTGCTGTCAAACTGTCCTGATATTCTTGATAACTTAGAGGGAGACACAATGTACAATTCAGAGAGTGTTGGATTAAGCTTCTAAACATGAAAAATAGAGACGGTTTGAAATAATTACGATAGCAAAAGCAATTATGATTCAGTGAAAGATGAATCAAAGTATTACTCACCAGCCAAAAGGATCAGTAGAAATTAGAGAGTGTTTATCTGGAATGGACCGATCGATATACACGATTTTATGATTTCCTCTACTAAGCATTGGCTGCCTCGTGGCAGAGAAAAAGGTCTGGGTGATCCTAATTCTCCTTTCTCATATTCTACCAGTCCTGCTACTGGCAGGGACTAGGGTGATCCATCTGGTGTCAGATGAGATACAAAGGGTTTTTCTCTTCATGTTCTCCATGGTTTGTTTTACCTCTTTGATGAAAAGAAGCTGTATGCCAAAGTGAAGAAAGCAAAGTGACCAAAACATAAGCCCACTCATCTGTCACTGACAGTTTTTCAGACTTAATTCAGCCCAGTTGTCGTTCTGATGAGTAGGGATAGAATTGCCAGAAACCTGAGGAGAAAAGTTCTCAGAAAGTTAAACCAAGTGGGAGTAATTCATTTTCCCAAACATGGAATGAAATGTTTCTCCAAAAGCGGTAGGAGATCACACTCAACCTTCGGAAACTCTCTTGTGTTGCATGACAGGAGCCCCAAGTACTTTCTGTCACATTTCTAATTCCTCCTGGGAGTCCCTGGAAGACTCGATGCCAATCAATCCTAGTTGATCCTTATGGACATTTCCCCTACCTCCAGCATTCAGAGGATTTATGTAATATAAAGGTGTTGGGCTTTACTTATTAATTAAAAAAAAAGATTTTAGTTATTTATTTGTCAGAGAGATATGGAGAGAGAGAGAGAGAGCACAAACAGGGGGAGAGGGAGAAGCAGGCTCCCCTGACCATAACAGGGAGCCCAACTTGGGGGCTCGATCCCAGGACAGTGGGATCATGACCTGAGCCGAAGGCACATGCTTAACTGACTGAGTCACCCAGGCACCCCAGGTGTTGAGCTTTAATATGCATAATTGTGACTCAGATCTTAGGTTCAAACTGAGAACCCAATTGGGCTTTTATATATATATATATATATATATATATATATATATATATATATATAAAAATACACACACACACACACACACATATATATATTATCAGGAGTGAATGAGTCAAAAAATATGTAATGAATGTAATAATTTAGACAGTAAAATAGCCCAACAAAATAGTTTTTTTTTTTTTTTAACTTTAAAGGAGGCCATTTTGATAATATAAGCCTGAAGGGAGAAACATATTCGTTGTAATCCATCCACTTAAAATTAGGAGAAATCTCTCTCCAGAGAATTTTTAAACTACCGTAATCTCTCTTTTCACAATTAATTTTGCTAATGGTTAAGTTCCGAAGTGAGGTAACATCATTCAAGCTCAGCTCTGTTCTTTCCCAAGCATAGGGTCTGTTGAAAAGATGCTGTAATAAAGCAAAGATAGGGCTTCTTTGTGCCTTTTGATGGAGTGAGACAGAATGGCATCAGATTGGGGATAACTTTAAGCACTATCACAGCTACATGAGGAGATAAAACAGAAAGCAGACAGTGTCTCTGAGTTGTTTTGAAGCACAAGCCTGTACTTGAGCAAGGAATAGTTGTAACTAGAACCGACTATAGTCTGCTCTAAGAACTGCCGTTGGCTGTAAGTAATGAATTCTGTGCCTGAGGTCTGTGTTACTGCTTCCGTTATCCAATATCTTCGTTTCAAGGTATATGCTATTGGACTTGAGCACATTATAAAAGAATAGTATAATATAAATTTCTAGAACTGATGGGGACAAGGAAAAGGAAAGACTGCAGTATGAAGCACTCTCAACCACTTCCTCAGAAGGGAGGGAAGGAAGCAACCTGATATGTATTAATGACTTTTTCTGTGTCAGGCTCTTTTTAATATACTATATCACCATAATTCTGCAGCTCAAGTATATTAAGTTCATTTTTAAAATAATGACTGTAAATCTAAGTATTTAAGAACCTTGCTCAATCACAGAGCTGAACATAGCAAACCCAGTGACTGAACTTATTGAAATTATCCTTGCTTAGTGTATCTTAAAGTCTGGACTTCAGACCGGCAGCATTGGCATCACCTGGAAATTTTTGGGATTGAGAATTCTCGGGCCCTGTGTCAGACCTACTGAATCAGAAACCCCGAGAGTGGGGCTCAGCAACGGGTGGTTCAGGCTCTCCAAGTGGCTCTGATATATCCTGAAGTTTGAGATCCATCCAACTAGGAAAAACGTCTGTGTTCCCTCTCAGTTTGCCACTCTATCCCCGATATGAGGATTTTAAGAATTAAGATATCTAACTGGTGTGTATTAAAACACTTTGTCCATACTATATGTCCATAATTCCATCATCTACTTAGTCATTTACTTATGAACTCATTCATTCATTCATTCATTCATTCATTCAACAAGTACTATATAAAGAATTTAATACTGATAACAGATAAATGAAGAGGTTAAGACAACCTGATATTAGAGAAATAGAGCAGGCACACATGAAACAGTTATGTAACAACATGTGGTAATATCCAGCAACTGACAGAATGCATAATTCAGAGAATTCCTCAAGATTTTGGATGAGGAGGATATGATGAAATTATCATAATAAACCTCATGGAGAATATGGGACTGTGGGATGATCTGGGAAGAATGAGAATATTAAAGGATGGTGGTGATGCTAGGGTGGTAGTGAGGTATTCCAAAGCCTAGGGAAGTATTTTTTCTTCCTAGAAAAATATTTTTGATAATTTCCAGAACAGTGTCCTGTTTTCCCAGATAAGGATGTTGCCACAGTGTTTTAAGCATTCGCAGGAGGAGACCGAGGTACAGAGTCTCACAGTCAGAAAGAGACCTGGGTTTTCTCCTCTCACAGCTGATGACATTTGGCAAACATTCTGTTTCCTTATTTGCAAAACAGGAGTTTCAGCACAGCACTTGTTGACAAAATTGCTATAAAGATTAAAGGAGATAATACCTGTCAGGTTTTCGCAATCTGGCTTCTATGTATGTACCAGAAAAGAAGCTCAGTTTTCAAATAAGTTTGGAGAACAATGTGTTAAATTAAGAGTTCAAGAGGCAAGGACTCTCCCAAAGGAGAAATCAGTATGTGCTATACCCCAAACTAATTGTTCCACAGAATTCATTTATTTGAGGAGAATCTTTTAACATCTTCCAGGACAAATATTTCAGAGAGTACAGTCTGAAAATGGTGACCTATATATATGGTAGTATCTGGGCACAGAGTGGTGATCACTAGATGTTAATTTAACTGCATTTTATGCAGACCAGTTATAGTTCATCTTAGATCTCAGTGTACAGTAATGGAAATGACATAGTAATAGGAACACGTGGCCAACCATTCTGAAGTCCCATGACTATAGCTCAGCATTTATTTTCTGTAAATCTTAGAATTTCTGCCAACTTAGATTTTGTACAGAATGGATCTGTTTCTGAAAGTGTTCAGTCTTTTAATATTTTGGAGCCTGAAAGATGTAATGGCATTGCCAAAAAATATATTTCATGATTGATACAATTTATAAATGTAGCCTACCAAGGTTTTATATGTAATAAACAAATGTTTACATAGAAAAATTGTATGCATATGTAATTATACGTATATATGTATACATACAATATATTTTATGTGGGGAACTAGAACCAAGTAGGTGTTGTGATTTGTGTACATAAATAGGACAGAAATTGTATATTGTATTTTGGAGTCAACAAATATTTTCCATTCCCACTTGTGTCAAACACTGGGCAGACAAGTTCGAAAAGCGTGACGGAATATTTCCTACAAGGTATTCATGAGCTGGTGGAGGATAACAAGGCCCATGAGTACTGTGGTGCTGGAAGGGGCAAATATCACATGAAAATCAAAAGAAAAACAATTCTAATAGGGAGGAGCAGCAATGGAAAGTTTCATCAAGAAGGCAATTCTGGACCTGGGCCTCAAAGAATTATTTTAAATGTTCAGGAAAGAAAAGGCGGTAGATTCTAGGGGGAAAAAATAATAATTTAGAGAAAATGCAAATATATCAAAGTGCAATTCCCATTCAGAAATAGTAAATAAACTGGTATAATGAGAGAATAGAATGGGGGTAAGGAGCTATAGCAGGCATAGATGGCAAAGAAAGATTGAAGATTGTTAGTGACAAGGTAAAGAATTAAGACTTTATTCAGAAGAATATAGGGTGATCTCAGAAAGATTTGTGACAAGAAAAATCTTTACTTTAAAAAGATATTTCTGACTTCTCAGGGAAATAATCTCAGTAAATCCAATATTTAAATGTAAAAGATAATAATGTAAAATGTCTATCTGTAGAGCACTCATATTACACTGGATACATCATAATATTCTGTGCCAAGTACTTCATAGACAGTTGTTCCTTTAATACTCTCATAACATGAGATAGAATTTCTCTTCCCCATGTTAGGCATAAAGTAGTATGCTGAAATTCACACAGTTTAAAATTAAAAGAGCAAAATTCGAATTCAAGTTTGCGCAAGTCAATGCTCTTAACTATTCCATGCTACTGCTCGTTAAAAAATAATAAAATAAGTAGAAGGAAATATAGTGAAAGGATTTTTTTTTTGCCTTCTTGAGTATATAAAAAAAAACTTTCTAAGTTAATATCAAAGTCAGAAAGAGATTGAGAAAAATATTAGACTCGATTAGATAAAATTAATACTTTCCATGTAGATTAATTATAACAAGGTAGAAACACAAGCAACAAACTAGGAAAATGCTTGCAGCTTATATGACAGAAAAATAATTTTGTGTAAAATACTAAGTTTTTCTAAAACATAAGTAAGAGGAATATGGGTTCCCCTAACAGAAAAACTGGCAAGGACAAAAACATAGAAGGAGAGAAGTACTGTTGGGAATAGATAGGGATAGACTGATTATGAGGAAATAATCACATTCATGCAAGAGTGGTTGGGGTATAACTTTTTCCTTTTTTGGAGGAAAGTTTGACAATGTGCATCATAATGTAAAATGCGTAATCTTTGACCTGATCATTTTATCATTCAAGATATTTTTCTTTTTTTTTTCTTAAAGATTTTATTTATTTATTTGACAGAAAGAGAAAAAGAAAAAGCAGGGGGAGTAGCAGGCAGAGGGAGAGGGAGAAGTAAACTCCCTGCTGAGCAGGGAGCCCAAGGTTGGGCTCCATCCCAGGACCCTGGGATCAGGACCTGAGCCAAAGGCAGCGGCTTAACTGACTGAGTCACCCAGGTACCCCAAGTATCAAAATCAATCTTGTTAAAATTATGTTATTTCTTTTAAATGTACTGAACAGATTCTGGACCTTGGTGTTCTCCTGAAATGTAACAAGTTTCCTAGGGACAGATTATAGGTATTATAGAAAACAGTGGGCTAATGAGGGACCTTTATAAAATTTGGCTTTGAGACACACAATTATAAAGTCATGGCCCCCTCTTCATATGGGATATATTCTGCAGCCCTGGATTACTCAAGACTTTGAAGACTGCTTGGGACTGTATAACTGCATGCATTTTTCAAATACCGTCCTCGCCTACATTCGAGCTTATTAACCCAAGGTCAGAACTTTGAAATTCAGATTTTTAGATGCATTTGTTTGAATCTCACCACTTAGATTACAGGCATTAAGTCTTTCAGTTTGAAACTACTCAATAACAAATACCAGATACTTGGCACCTAGTTTCCTGAATTTCAGCGGCCAGTTTGCTACCTGAGTAGGTATCTGACCATGTCACCTAGATATCACTGTGAAATTTCAAAACTCTCTGGTCTTTTCTGAAAGACACAACTAAGTAAAAAGTGAAGCCAAGAGATCAAAAGTATTGGAACTTGAAAGGAGCTAGAGTTTATAACCCCTATGGTGAAGGAAGCTGAGGAGCAAAGACATTTTAAATAACTGGAAATGTTTCATTCTCTTAAAATGCTATCTCAGTTGTTAAAAAATAAACACAACAAAAACTTCTCCATAATTTAACATCCTCTTACCATATCTCTTAACATAACGTTCCCACTCATTTGAATTTCTGCCAGTCACTTTGACTCCTTATTCTCTTTTCTATTGAACTAAGAGAAACTTCTAATCTTTGCTTTTCTCCAAGAAATATGAATATTGCACAATAGTTGTGTTTCTTCTGCATGGAGGGTAGGAAGCAAGGAGCCAGCAGTAAGTACTTCTAATTAAAGCTTTATGCTGACATATAGGAAGCAGCCCTTTTCTGACTGTGTACCCAGGTTCATTTTTATCCATGCTAAGGCGGTAACAAAAATCTCATCAAGAATTTGATATAGCTGCATACCTGAATCAGAGACTGTATTTTGGGTTGGGACATTTAGATTCAGGCACCATGGACTGTGTTTGGAAGACAAAAACTAAAATGATAAAACATTAATAACGTGAATGGACAACGCTCTATGTTTTGTTTCAGCTTTTTTTTTTTTTTAGTTCTAGAATATCTCTTCCAAACAAAACAGTTATAGTAGTCAGGAATTACTTCCAGGAAACATGATTTAACTACTTTTATATTATATTATATATATATTATATATATATAATATATATATAAAATATTTATATATTTATCACTGAATACTAACACAAGGCCTCAGCCCAATTCAGAATATTAACAGTTAATTTTGAAGGATGGCAGAGATGGCACATAAGTGCTCACCAACACGTCTGATCAGCTGCCATGTGACTCCTACTATTTCTTTCCTCCTCTACTGTCCAGATCACTTTTCACTACGAGAGCTTGTCACCACCACCGGAATGTTACTACTTTTGCCATCTCTACAGGGTATCATCATTTTTTCTAACAAGATCTGCCATGCAATACTTATTTTCTTTTACAAAAATCAGCTCATCTTTGAGTCTTCATATCTTCTGTTTGAGCTTTTATTTTTATTTTTTTAAGATTTTATTTATTCATTTGACAGAGAGAGAGAGTGAGAGAGGGAACACAAGCAGGGAGAGAGGCAGGCAGAGGGAGAAGCAGGCTTCCCACCAAGCAAGGAGCCCATTGTGGGCCTCGATTTCAGGACCCCGGGATCATGACCTGAGCCAAAGGCAGACACCCAACAACTGAGCCACCCAGGTACCCCTGAGCTTTTATTTCAAAGAGAAAATAGTTCCTCTAATTTCATAGAGAATGTATAGTCAGAAATTAATCTATTTCATGAAGCATTTCCTCTTGTTTTCTCCTATTTCCTGTGACTCTCATTTTTTTTCCTTCTAGTTATATTTTCTTCTCTTGACACATCTACTTATTAGACCCATTATCAATGTTTCTAGCTGTTCTGATTATGACGCATGGGGGTTTTACTTCAAGACCACCTAGTGACTGGCAAAGAGCTAGTCTGGGAGAAAATTTGACTATGATCTCTTGTGTCGAAACACATCCTCCTTTACTTTGCAATTTGGAGTAAAGACTTCTCAGTGCAAGCAGACTGTTGAGATGTCTGGCCTATAGTAAAGCCCAGATGGTGACAAGTCCTTCATGGAGGGATTTGGTGCTTACTTCCTTTCAGCGGCTTTGGAAATTGTTCTCATGACAATCACTGCTTTATCCTGCCTCACTAACAGTCTGCTTGTTGCAAAATGCTTGTTTGAATGAATAAGTGAACAATGGTCCCTTAAGGATGACAGTTTGATGTATTCCTCACAGATATGACTCCCTATTACGTTTCCCCCAATCCTTCAAGGTTCACCTTGTTACTTTCTAACCTAAGGAGGCACCAAAACTAGGCCCCACCCAGTGTGGCAAGTTTTAAACCTCATGTGATGCAAATTTAAAACAGAATTTAAAAAGAACATGGAGCTACAGCCGCATGAAGTAAAGGGGAAATGTTATTTGCCAAAATTTTTACCATTTTGACTATCTTCTTTTTTTTTTTAAGATTTTTTTTTTAAAGATTTTATTCATTTATTTGACAGAGAGAGATCACAAGTAGGCAGAGAGGCAGGCAGAGAGAGAGAGAGGAGGAAGCAGGCTCCCTGCTGAGCAGAGAGCCCGATGAGGGACTTGATCCCAGGACCCTGAGATCATGACCTGAGCCGAAGGCAGAGGCTCAACCCACTGAGCCACACAGGCGCCCCCTTTTTAAAAGATTTTATTTATTTATTTGACAGAGAGAGATACAAGTAGGCAGAGAGGCAGGCAGAGAGAGAGAGGAGGAAGCAGGCTCCCCGCTGAGCAGAGAGCCCGATGCGGGGCTTGATCCCAGGACACCGGGATCATGACCTGAGCTGAAGGCAGAGGCTTTAACCCACTGAGCCACCCAGGTGCCCCTTGACTATCTTCTATGACTTAGGTTCTTCCATTAGCTTCATGGGCCTTTGTGTCGTCCATTAATAACCATGTTGAGTAACCTGTAATGAAACCTGAAACTTTGACTTTTAACTCTAATAGTAATTATTAATATGTACAGAGAGCTTACTGTATGCCAGGCACCCAACAAGTGCTTTGTGTGAATTATTTTCATTTAATTATCACAATGATTTTACAAGTGGGTATAATATGGAAAACTGAAGTAAATATCTAAGGTAGTAAGTGGTGAGGAACATGATTCCAGCTCAGGCAGTTTGATCACAGAGACCCTTATAATGTGGTAGCCTAAGACGTTAAAAATAAGGACATTGACCTGGTGTTAAGTAACAAATTGTCTAATAATACGTTGCATAAACCTGCAAGTTTTCCATAGCTGTAGTCAACTTTTCCTAGTTTAGTTAGAGTCCTTTATGCCTACATGAATGAAATGATTGAATAAATCATTTATAAAGCATTAGTTTAGATACAAACATCCTTCTAGATTAGCTTAATACCCATACTCAGGAGTAAATGTAACCATTATGTAATCTTTATTCAGTGCTCATGTTTTAACATCAAGGAAAGTTTAAACAGATAAAAAAAAAAAAAGAACACTTCCTGTGTCTCACATTTTAGTTTGGCTCATTTGCGTAGCCAGAGAATCATATACCTGAGTACAGTTGTGCTTGGAACACTGTTTTCGTTAAATACCAACAGTGTCCAACATTCACTTAGGACTAAATGTGTGGAAAACAAAGTATCAGGTGTTATGAGAGAAGGGAACTACACTATGATTTGCCCTGTTGTGCTCATATTCAGTCTAGAAAGACAGGCACATAGACACAAATATGACCTCATGTGATGCAGCCCTAATGCTCTCAGGCCTATGTACTTCGTTCTAGGAAGGTTCAGTCATGAAATAAAGAATTTGTGCTGCCTGGGAGTTGATTCAGGGAAAGTTTTTTAGAGAGGGTGACTTTTGACCTAGAATCTGAAGGGTTAATGGGAGCTTAAAAGGCACAAAAGAAAAGACTTCTAAGTCCCCTTATAAAAACCATCATTATATAGATTAGAATCACCTACTAGAAAATATACCTGTGAACATAGCTATGTTGAGAAAAAGATAAAACATGATTGAAAAATCGATTTATGAATTTTATAAAAACTCTAGATTTTTGTATCTGGTGTGAATATTACCATGTCTTCTTTAATTTTGATAAAACAATTTTAAGTCTAAACCAATGTATAGTGATTCATAACACTACTCTAGAATCAGAGAGCGAAGACTTCACTTAAATCTTGGCTCTGCTACTTAAGTTGTAGTTGGGTAAGGTTATATAAATTACTTAACTTCTGTGAGAGTCTGTTTCTTCCACCAGAGAAATGGGGAGACTATTACTTGTCTTAGTGCATTGCTTTTTATAGGGTTTAATATGATGTTGGTTCTTCAAATATATGTTTTAATTATATTATTAATTATTGATATGTTAATTGGTTATTTGAGTTATATATAATTATATATTATATATATATGATATAGATGAATATATATTTAATTAGGTTAGTAATTACCTAGCAGATGTTTAAAGTCTTCATGTTTAAAGTAGAAACATCTACTTTAAACAGATGTTTAAAGTAGAGAAATTTCTCACATCTTTCTAACGCCACTATGCAAAAATTGCCAAAAAGTACTGCTGTAAGAATGAATACATACATAAACGAATAGAAGGAGGGAAAGAGTAAATGAATTCAGCAGTGCTTGAATTCTGCCACTTATTTCCTTCAAAATAAGAAAGCTGCCCTTGGAGTATTTCTGTATAGTAAAATTAAAAAATTTATTTTGGGGCAGGACATTTTATTGTGTTATAAAGTTGTGATATTATTCTGATATCATAAGTACATTTGGCTGGATGATCAGAACGACATCAGAACTATATCAGGACAGATCCTGTCTTGCTCTGCCTGTCGTCTTTTGGAACTCCCTGAAATTTTGCTATAGTTCACTTGAATATACATAGAAATTATAAGAATTTTTTTAAAAATACTTCATATGGATTTAAAATAGGAAGGCAGTGAATGAAAATGAAAGGTGACATTTTGGGACAAAATTAGCCAACATTCTAAAGTGGCATATATCAAAAAAGTAGAATCTGTATTAGGACATTGAATCCTGGCAAAAAGGTTTTCTCTCCCCCAGTGAAAACATAGTTGATACCTCAAAAGGGTCACCAGTAAAGAGGTCCTAAAACAATATTACACTGTTCCCCCAAGAAGCAGTGAAATATTTGGATTTAAACATAGAACTTTAGTGGAGAGCTATATTTATAATTGCGTGTCTTGTTGTTTTATTATCTCTTTTTTAACCTTAGTCCTCCCCACAACCCCACCACATGCACACACATGCATATGCGTTCTCTCTCTCTCTCTCTCTCTCTCACACACACACACACACACACACACACACACACACACCTTTCTTACTCATACTGAAAGGAATGTAAGATAAAACCAATTCTGTAAGCACCAGACAGAAAGATAATGGGAAGGATATTGGCAGGAATGTTGGGAATAAGATTGATACCGAGTATAAAGCTGCTCACAAGAGAAAGATTAGAGCAGCCATGGATTCATTTAAGAAGACAATAACTTGTCTAAAGAAAAAATAACTTTTTTAATTCTAAAAAAGATTTAAAGATTTATGAAAGTAACCAAGTTGAAAGAGTGGAGAAATTAGATAAAGAAAGTATTTGTAGAGGAAGTACCCAGTTTAGAATTGCTGGAAATAAGATTTAGGTGACTATGGAAAAGCATTTTCTGTTATCATGAGGATTAAATGGGGAGCCCTGGAAGAAAGGGTCAAGAGTTTGAGTGTATCTCTAAATCAAGGCTGAAAACAAACTTGCCAAAATGAGAGCAGAAGTTAAGATCATTAGCGTTAAGCTTCGCCTGTGGAATTCGGCGACCCAGCCAGGCCCATAAAATTAACTTACTTGTATAAAGCATGCACTCTAAAATTAATAGTGCTTTAGCTGGGTGTATTTTGCCACCTACAGAGTCCACGATATGCTGATGACCCTTCCAACCCTGGATAACATGTACGAGGATGTGACTGGGCTGCCTTAGAAGCAATAGTGAATGAGTTCTTCCCAAGCCTTCTCCATGCTTTATATGTATTCCTGCATTTTCTCCTTGATACAAACCTATGTTGCGGACATTATTATTTCCCCCTTTTGCATAAAAATTGAATAGCCAAGAGTTAAACCACCACCCTAGCTAGTTAGTTAAGGAGCTGGCCCAGCTCCAGGCTTTGGTACCTTACCCACTATACAACTGCTTTAAAGCTGTACCTCCCTAAGTCTGCACAGCTCGCCTTTCATTTTTGTGGAATAAGAGACTGCCCTTTGTAGATAATAAGGACATCCACTGTGCATGCGTGTGAAAGAATGTGAACTCAGGACTTTTCTCTATGTTTGCTTGTCCCCCCCTCCTCCCCCCCAACCCCCACCAAAAGAAGGCCACTGTGCAATTCCCAGGGCCCAAAGCTAGAAAAGTGGCAGTCTTTGTAGATACTTACCCTCTCAACTTTCTACATTCTATACATTACCAGATCCTACCAACATCACTTTAGAGATCCCAAATCCACCCACTTCTCTTTCCACAGCCTTAACCTTTTTCTTACTAGTACTTCTGTTACAGCTTTTCTGTTTTTATCTTATTTTTCCTCACTGAATTCTTTCTTACTCAATCCAATTTATTCTCCACTTTGCAAACAGAAATCTTTTCAAAATATTGATTTGATCATATATCTCTCCACTTAAAAATCTTTAAATAACTTCCCATTACCTATGGTATCAGGGCCGAACTCCCAGCACTGGCTAGGTTAAATAATCTTAGCAAAGATCACTGCACCTTTCAATGACTTAATGCTGAAGATTGCCCTTCTCCAATGTGGCCATTGAGGACAGGGCTCCAGGTTGGTAAGAGATCTTCTGCAAGCATCTATTCAGGGTACCAGACTGAGAACGGTGCAACTACCTTTGTCACACAGCTTCCAAAGTCACCCTGCTCGTACTATTGGAGGCCAGAGAATGGGAGGTGAGCATGTGGAGGGAGGACACCCATTGACTTAAAATCTTGTCTGGGATATCGGGACATCAGTTCCACTTGCATTCCATTAGAGAGAAATGCATCATGTGGCCATACTTAATGACAAAGATATTGAGAAACATAGTTTCTGGTTGGGCAGCTCCATGCTGTTATTCTGGAAAGGAGAACAGATTGTAACACTCTCTGGCCCGCCTTTTCCCCAGCTTCATTCTCTACTGTCATCCACTTTGCACTCTACTCCAGTCACAACTTTATATTTGTACATGAACATGTTGTCCATCCCTAATTTTCTCCTACTCATTCTGCAGGTTTCAGGTCAAATATTACTTCTCAGAAGTAATTCTCAGAAAATTCATTCCTTAACTGCAGAGAATGTACATCACATGGCTCATGAGCCTTTCTCTCATAGCACTTATCACCATTTTAATTTTTTGTTCATTTTCTGTGTGTTTGTTTACTTAGTATATTTCTTTGGCACATGGATAGTAAAAGTGTAGCAAGAAATGGAAAGATGTGGTCCTTCAGCTGCAAGTTTTTATTTTGTAGTTTGGGGAAAAACATTAAAAGTTTCTGAATATAAGACAAATGAGAAAAAGGTGTAGCAGAATAGTATAGGGTTAAGTACCGCATGGGTAATGGTGACACAAAGTGTTATGTAATCTCAGGTTAACTGAGTAAGGGCTGCTGTGTGGATGGAAAGCTTCCTGGAGGAAGTAAGGAGTGGAGCTAGACCCTCACCTGTGGTACAAGAACAGTGCCCAGGCCTTTTGAATAAATGTGCGTCTTTAAAGGTATCAGCTAAACACCGAATCTGGAGACTGAGCTAGTCTGCTATTTCCCAGTAAGTTCTTAGGGGTCAGCAGAGTCCTTAGGGAACTTCCTCTGACCTCCTGTGACCTCTGCTAGGAAGCAGCTCCAAGTCTGGACTAGAGACAGGAACCACCAATTGTTCTGGCATGTGCCCAAGCAATTGGATGCAGAATGGTTGGCATTCAGTGCTATGTAGCCCAGATACCCACTCACTTGGCTTTAGTGGGATATAAAATCTCCACACTTTAGTGGATTTTTTATAACTTGGCCAAAGTCTGCAGCTCAAAGGAACTTACATCAACATAAAAAATGCCTAAAGTTTTTTGGACTCTGGAGGAAGATTTGTGGCAAGTGTAGTTGCCAGAGGGAGAGACCAAAAAAAAAAAAAAAAAAAAAAAAAAAAAGCAACACACAGATGGTGAAAGTACAGATGTGCCCATAAGCATTAAGTATGCCCCCAAAGGATGAAAAGAAATAAAAGATCTCACCCCATCAAGCAAAGATTTAGCAAATAGATAACCAAATTTCCTTTCTGATGAAGGTTTATTGTGACAGAAGTTGGTTTCTCACCATAGAACTATTTCCCTGACTCCCCTTCATCTCTCCTGGCAGAGCCCATCTCCCAGTTTAGAGGCTGAAAATGCCAGGCATGGACCACTGGGAAAGCTTATAGCTATGATATGACACGTGACCAGTGCTGACCAACTGGGTCCTGATTGAAGGAGCCCTTGGGGAAAGCTTTTTTTAACAACAAAAACAGAGACCCATAGAAGGGATCGTGTCTTCCTTCTTCACTGGAGAGGTCATGTACCTCATGGAACTATCACAGCTATATTGAAATCGGGATGGGGATGATACTGACATGCAGGGAACTGAGACGGAGAAATGATAGTGGCTTCAGTGGGCCAGACCTCCATCACTGAGCTGTCCAGCCATATCTGGAACTCTGTTAATGTGAGATCATAAACGTTCTTAGGATTTATGCCACTTTTACTTGAGTATCCTGTTACCCATAGCCCGAAGTGTCATATATGATTATCTAATCAAATGGAATATAAAATTTAATCAGATAAAGATAAAAGGTGGCATAAGACCAAAAGTAGAGATTTCAATCTGATTTACAAAATTATCTATTTCACATTGTATTTGTTCTTACACTAAGTTAAATCTATCCAGGTAATATAGTGTCAAACCATCAGAAGCTGACAAATTGCAATTACGGTTTTCCTCAAGTATCAGAGCAACTAAAGTAAATATTCAGAAACTGTTGAATTTCACTTTGCAGCATTTTGGAATTAGTTGGTCAATTTTCCTTATGAAATGCATTGAAATGTCCTTTTCAGTCTGCTAGAAATTTAGTTGAAATGTCATGCCCTCTTCGCAATGAATGTAGAAATTTGGCCTCCAAAGGGTGGCAAGAAAGTGTGCCACGTACAAAATCTGTCAGTAACAATGAAGTGACCCCAATAGTCATCTGCCACCTTTATTATACAAATTATAAATTATATTCTATATGCAATTTGAAAAGGAATCAAATGTACAAATGCCAAATCAGGTGCAGGGTCTTGGAAGGGCCAATTAAAGTGAGACCACCTGAAGTTTCAGCTGCTAATATTAGCTTCAGGGTATATCCAACTCTGATAATCAGTTTTGAATGAAAAATATAAATGAAAAGCTTCAATCTAGTTCCTTAGATATTGATATCAAAATTCACATCTGAGATTGCTACCCTCCAAAAATAGAATAAGCATCATTAACCTCAAAACCTGATCTGCAGGAAAAGGCTGTTCGGTGAAACAGACTCAAGGCAATCTTTCTTCTTTTTCTGAAACTCTGCCCCATAATTTTTCTGTCTACAATGTCTTCTGTCTGAAGTTTAGTCATAAAACCGGCTCCCAACAGAGGAGAAAAATGAGGACATAATGGTATGATCTGTGCTTCCTGCCAAGGTCGCTACTTGTGTGATGGAGGCTCTTTGTACCCTGTTGGTTATTGGATTACAGCCTCTGTTCCTGTCCGCATCCACCAGGGAACCCGGTGCCCTGCCTTGATTTCGTGACCTTTCTGTTTACACTATTTCCCCCTCTGTGCTATGTTTTCCTCTGAGCTATCAAATACTTCTAATTCCTATCCACAGTCTCTGTGTTTCCTGCCAACTCCCAGAGGCAATCAGGATACTCCTCACTTCTTTGGCTCTGAACGCCATACTTCCTGCTCATTTAACTGTGTATATGTGTATGCGTGTATATATATAGAAGGAGAGATCTATAAATCTCTGTATCTTTCTCTCTCTCTCTATATATATATATATGCAATTTGTATGTAACTACCTATACTGTCTCTTCTAAAGTTGAGAATCTTTGAAACCATAAACCGATAATCCTTTCTCTTGACTACGCAAACCACCTCATTTTTGTTTTTCTCTTTCTGTTTTTTTTTTAAATGCAACATCTTTGAACTCATTTAGAGCTAGGTTTGGTATTTGTGTTCTTCAAACATGATTCATTTCTGAGTAAAAAGTTTTCTGGAAGCCTAGGTTTAACCTTCTTACAGATTGAAAACTTAAATTTTATTCATTTGGAATGGACTTTAAAAAAATGAGTTACTAATTTTTTAGGCTGAAAGTGATTCAAACAACTCTGTTTTTCTGTTTTGTGCCCCTAGTACCCTATGTATTTATCACTTTGTGGTCGAATTGTTGTTTTCTCATCTCCCATCCTACTCAAGTGCGTTCTTAGGGCAGGACCAGGGTCTTGTATATCTCAGTAAATGCTTAGTGACTGGCCCAGGGACTGGGATATGATGGGTGCTTGATAATTCCTTGTGTTATGAATGAAAAAAATCATCTTGTTTTTAAAAAATGTTTCTCTTCTTAATTTTAAAGGAATTTATATTATAGAGATACATTCTTAAAATACAGAAAATTTAAATCTGTGTAATCAGAATTATTATTTCCTCCATATATGATACCTAAGGCCATAAATATAGCTTTGAATGTGAGTGTAAATATTTTATTTCATTACCATATAAAATGCATGAAATGCTGATGGCTCATCTTTATCAAATTCTACTATCTTGATTATTTTGTAAGTAAAATGCCAATTTATTTATTATATCATAGAGGTGGCAACTAATTTATTATTTGATTCTAGAATCTCCAGAGCTGGAGTTCAAATACTCATGTTTCCACACTCACTTCCAGTTAGGAATGACCATGTTACCACAAAAAGATTAGTTTGAAGTCACTGTAGTTACCTGCTGAGAAACTTTTTAAAAGGGACATTTATAAACTATCCTTTGGCTTTTCCTTACCCATTTCTTCCTGTGTCCACCGGGAAAGCAGATGTGTGCTTGCTGAATCAGCAGCCATCTCACAATCTTGAGATACCATCTGTAAGCACCTACCTGGACATGCTGAGAGTAACTGAAGAAAAAAAGGGGAAAGTTCCTTGGAGCACTGGACTACTAAGCCCTGACTTCTGGTTTACCAGAAATAAATAACCCCTATTTGTCTAAGTACCTGAACAGACTTTGGTTGCTTAAATCTAAATCCAATCCTAACTGATACAAGTGTCCACTTGAACACAGAAGATTTTTTATTTTAAAGACTATTTCCCCAATTCTCTCAAGGAAAGTATGTTACTAGCACATTCTAGAGACATTGCAGTAGAGTTAATTTATTACATAAAAGGGACGATTAAGGCATTAGGACATACTTCTCTTCCGGACTGGTTGAGAAAAACTGCACAGAGCACTTGCTATAAGAAATATCATTGCAGACTACAAGCATAAGCATCATCTGATAACTTATTTGAAATCAAATCTCAGAATTCCTCTGCTCCACCTATGTAGCATCTGTATTTTAAACGTAATTCCCAGATGATTCAAGTGTATGTTAAAATTTTTAAGACACTATATAAATTGTGAGCTTTGAAATGAAAAAAAAAAGGTCTTTAAAAAATTTATCTTTTAGGGGCGCCTGGGTGGCTCAGTGGGTTAAGCCGCTGCCTTCGGCTCAGGTCATGATCTCAGAGTCTTGGGATCGAGCCCCGCATCGGGCTCTCTGCTCTCTAGGGGAGCCTGCTTCCTCCTCTCTCTCTGCCTGCCTCTCTGCCTGCTTGTGATCTCTGTCAATAAATAAATAAAATCTTTAAAAAAAAAAAATTTATCTTTTATATCTCAATTTCCTGGTACAACGTCTAAATAGAACATAATAGGGTCAGCCAAATATTTGATGAATGAAACATAATACTGGCTCAGTGTCAATCATTAAATTTTATTATAGATTTGACTATCAGAAATCTAACTATTTTTTGCAAAGCAGAGCTTATGGTTATGAGGAAATGAGTAATGGGACAAACATAATGTAAAACAGGAAAACTGGTTGAAAAGTTACAAAGCTTAGGATGAAGAAAAACAACAGGCTCTGGTATTGCACTAGAATTAAAAGTGTTAAGGAATATGGGCACCTCCAAGAGAAAGAGTTAAACATAGAAAATTGAGGAGTAAGTCATGAAGAGATGCCCTTGCCAACATTCATTATTTTTCCTGGGGCCATCTTGATATTATCTATTCCAGGTCAGTGGTTCTCCTTTTTGGAAGCATGGTGACTCATTTAGCTCTGAGGAAAGCTAGGAATGCTCTCCCAGGAAAGGACATTTACACATACACACACACACGTGCATGCACACACACACACACACACACATGCTTCATACAGTTTCAAGAAGTGCACAGAATATCCTGAAGTCTACCTGTCACAGATACACAGCCCTTCATGGAGTTTGAGTTTTCTACATTACCAATTAGGTAGAATAATATTCCATTAAGTCTAGAAATGGCTCAGAAAAATAGCTTAAAACTGTCTCTTCATATATCCTAAATCCTAAATTAGTTCCCAGTTTAACTTTTGACTGAATGGAAGCATGATCCTTCCACTAGATTCTGCCAGCCTTCTTCTGTAGATCTAGTGTGATGAAATGAATAAGCCAAGATGGTATAAGAAATGCTTGCAGATATGGTTACATTTTGGGCTGAGGAACACTTGGACTCTGGCACAAATGAAGTGTACTCATCTTTAGAATGTACGGGGATATGTTAGGAACTTATTTTTAATTTTATAAGGCTTTTAATGTTAGTATTAGGGATTGAATGGTGTCCCTCCCAAAATATGTTGAAGTCATAAACCCTAGTACCCAGAATATGATCTTATTTGGAAATAGGATTGATGCAGATGCAATTAGTTAAGATGTAGCCATACTTGAGTGGAAAGGGCCCTTAATTCCGTATGACCGGTGTTCCTATAAAAAACACACAGAGATAGGAGGAGAAAACCTCACGTAACTGACTTCACAGTTCTCTGGGGCAACAGGGTTATAGGCAGAAGGAATAGTGAGTACAGAAGTTTCAAGATGGAAATATATTTGCACATTACAGGAGGAGGTGTGGCAAGTGTAGCTGGACAGAATGAGTGAAAGGGAGAGCAACAGGAGATGAGTTTGGAGAGGTAAATGGGGGGACACAGATAATTCAAAGGCTGCAAGCCATTGTAAGAATTCTGTGAGATGTGAGGTCATTGCATGATTTGGTGCAGGGGAGATATATGATCTGATCATTGTTTAAACATAATCCCTATGGCTGCTGGGTGAGGAACAGACTGAAGAAGATAAAGGTGAGACAAAGATATCAGTTAGGAGGCCATTCCAATTACTGTCTTGGATGAAGTATGTGGTATGGAAGTGGTAAAATTGGTAAGATTCTGAATATGTTTTGAAGGTTTGATGAGGACTAGAAATGTCGTGCAACATAAAGAATCAAGAATAGCTTCAAGAACCCTGACCTGAGCAATTATAAGAATGGAGTTGCCATATTCTCAGAGGTAATACAGGAGAGGACTGTGGTAGGGAAAGATCCGTCTTTGTTGTTTCAGGGGTACAGGTCTGCAATTCATCAGTCTTACACAATTCACAGCACTCACCATAACACATACCCTCCCCGGTATCCATCACCCAGCCATCCCATCCCTCCCACTCCTCTCCCCTCCAGCAACCCTCAGTTTGTTTCCTGAGATTAAGAGTCTTTTATGGTTTATCTCCTTCTCTGTTTCATTTTTCCCTCCTTTCCCCCATGATCCTGTCTTGTTTCTCAAATTCCTCATATCAGTGAGATCATTTGATAGTCTTTCTCTGATTGACTTATTTTATTCAAATTAATACCCTCTAGTTCCATCCACATCATTGCAAATGGCAATATTTTGGGTTTTTTGATGGCTGCATAGTATTTCCATATATATATATATATATATATATATATATCACATCTTCTTTATCCATTCATCTGTTTATGGACATACAGGCTCTTTCTGTAGTTTGGTTGTTGTGGACATTGGTGCTATAAACATTTGGGTCCATGTGCCCCTTTGGATCACTACATTTGTATCTTTAGGGTAAAAACCCAGTAGTGTGATTGCTGGATCTTAGGGTAGCTTTATTTTCAACTTTTTGGGGAACCTCTATATTGTTTTCTGGAATGGCTGCACCAGCTTGCATTCCCACCAACAATGTAGGAGATTAAACTGATTATTAGGGCGCCTGGGTGGCTCAGTGGGTTAAGCCGCTGCCTTCGGCTCAGGTCATGATCCCAGGGTCCTGGGATAGAGTCCCGCATCGGGCTCATTGCTCAGCAGGGAGCCTGCTTCCCTTCCTCTCTCTCTGCCTGCCTCTCTGCCTACTTGTGATCTCTCTCTGTCAAATAAATAAATAAAATCTTTAAAAAAAAAACTGATTATTATACGTCATATCTCCTCACCTCCTCCTGAGTTGTCATTATTAACCTAGAAAGACAAATGTTTTGATGAATTCTAGTGAGAAGCCTTGGGGCAACCAGTAGGAGAATTCTTAGAGCAATCCCAAATGTTTGTAAGTCCAGGCTTTTACCTCTCACCGTATGAACAATAATGTCAAAAATGGTAGCTATTCTCTTCTCAAGACTTCATTCCCTGACAGCAAGAAAGAGTTGGTCAGAACCAACTACTCCCATCATTTAAGAGCCCCATACTTGGGGCGCCTGGGTGGCTCAGTGGGTTAAAGCCTCTGCTTTCAGCTCAGGTCATGATCCCAGTGTCCTGGGATCGAGCCCTGTTTTGGGCTCTCTGCTAAGCAGGGAACCTGCTTTACCCCTCTCTCTCTGCCTGCCTCTCTGCCTACTTGTGATCTCTGTCAAATGAATAAATAAATAAATCTTAAAAAAAAAAAAAAGCCCCGTACTTAACACCTGTAAGTCACTTTTTGAGATAATCTTGGAAAAGTCACAGGACTCTCTGATCTCCAACTGTGAAATGGAAACGATTAACACTTACTGTGTCCATCTACCTTTCTTACAGGAATATTGCCACGGCTGCCTCAGATAAAGTATACAATGTAATATATGTTCATCTTAGCTATGACTGTTTAATAACAAAGCCATAGTGGGACACTATTTGGTCACAATTAGACACTTCGAAACTATAGATACTTATTATAATTGGAAGAATGTAAGGTATTTTGGAAAAATGAACAATAAACAGGTCCAGATAAGTTATTTTTACATTTGCAGCGAAAGACAACTAGCAACATTTTCCCGCTGAATAAAAGACATTTATAAGATGAATAGGTTTCGGCAGCAGCAGAATATGACATTTAAGGATAGCATATCTTCTGCAACTCTTGCAGTGGCACATCGAGGCAGTAGCAAATGGAAATCAAACAGCAAGAGCCAGAAGAACATTTGCGTAGTATCTGTCCACCTGAACTTTGAGGACATGTGAAGGAGTTAAACTAATTGTGAGAGAGATCAACTACAGAACAAGGAACCGTAGTCTCCTGCGGACCACCAGGGACAAGTGTAAGTGTAGATTCATAGGACACATAGAAAACTGTGGAAGAGGTAGAAGAGACACGGGATTGAGGTGAGGAAAGAAGAGGTTTTGGCCTTAGGGACTTATTCACAAGCGACCCATATGCTACATCAGCTTCAAAATAAAAAGGAATTGGTTGTGAATGTTAGAAATATAGGCAGAGGTACGTGTGGATTGTGTGTGTGTGTGTGTGTGTGTGTGTGTGTGTCTGCACGTGTGCATGCATATAGTGTATATCACTGGCTCTTAGTGCCATCTAATATTGCTAGACATCCCATTCCTAGATGTTGCAGGTAGTCAAGCATGTTGCCAGGAATGTTTCACTGAAATTCATGTCAGCTGATCCATAGCATCAGACATTTTTTCCTGCTCCCTGGGTATGGTCAAGTTCTTTTGAGTCACACTGTATCTTCTGGGCTTTGCTTCCACTTGTGCTGGTATCCCCACTAATCCTGCCTGGCCTTCTACCTCTGTTGTGTAGAATAGCCCCTGTTTCTGGATCTTACCACATCCACAGTTTAGCTTCCTGAGGCTATGCCACAGCCATTCCTGTTGGGACGCCTTGAAACAAGCAAGGTATCAATTTTTCCAATGCATCTAAACTGTTATTTTCAAGATGGCAAGATAAGACTTTTCCAGAAGGTCCATGATAAAATTGCACCGTGTTCTATGTAAGATCAACAGAAATGCCTGTACGTTTGTCTTCTTGTTCAAAGAAAAAAATACTGCAATTCACAAAATAATGATTGATTTAATTCATTTTAACTTAGATGAGTTACATGTGTCATAAAAATAAATCAAGGAAGATATGTTTAAATTAATGAAGCTCAAATGGGATGTTAAATTTTTTTAGTGCTAGGAATCACTAAGTAATATAATATTATTATTTCCCATATTTATTCCTAACATCATGAGGCATGAAAATAAAGTTTATAGTCAAGTCACAGGCTTTTAATCAATTCAGACCACATGTCACAGTGCCACTGTGAGCTGTTTGCCCCAGCTGTTTTGCAGCTGCAGTGAATTTGACATGCTCTGGAATAACCATGGAATGCTTCAAATCCTTTGGAAATACAGAGGAAAACCTAAGGAATAAAAATTGTAGTCTGCCCTCTTGGACAAAATAGGGGAAGACACATTTTAGAGAATATGTGAGCATAACTACTTTAGAAAATTCCAAATATGAGTAGCTATAGTATTTAGAAGGCATAATTTCATACACATGTATATGTATCTTACGTGCTAATGATACCATTTTCAATGATTTATTACAAAATTTTTCAAATGAGAAGAACTGAAATAATTTTACAGTGAATACCTGTATATTTACTACCTACTCTTACCATTTTACTATATTTGCTTTATCACATCTTTCTATTAGTCCATCAATTTATCTTATTTTCTATAAAATTTTTACAATTTCTTAAATTTACATAGTACAGAAGTATCTGATTTAGAAGAGTCAAATGTAATGTCCAGAATATAACTGTTAGTTCCCAATCTGAATTATATAGATATTTTAACACTAGAAAAGACTTTAAGATCCCTTTACTGTAAGCACATCATTTTTTAGCTATAGAAAGTAAGTCATACTGATTTGAGTTTGAGTAAGAACACCTCTAATTACCTGACTAATTAGTAACTAAACAGTATTTTATATAAATGTGTTCTTGAATAGTAAGAGAAAGTTGCATAGTGTTAGTAAGATGAGGATAATCATTGAAGCATGTTCTTTGTTAGAAAATTGAAGTAATTTTAGGTTAATAGACCAATGCACAGTTGAAATAGTGGTGAGATTTCAGGAGGAAGTAGTGTTAAGTGAGTTAAAGGCCGAACATCTATGAAAATCCTCCCACTGTGTAATCGAAACAACAATGATGACGACAACTAACCCTACTAAAACAGCTCTAATTCTAGCATCAATCCTGTATGTGTGCCCAGTTTCCAAATGGATGGAATGTCACGGGGATAAAAAATTAAAGCCGGAGTATTGGAAGCATGGAATTTGAGTGGGAGACAGAGGATCTGCTGCTTCAATCCAGCTTGACAAACCCACAGACTGTCATAACCGGCACGGTTTAGAGAGCAAGGAGGGATATGAGCCGTCGTTTACACACCTTCTTGAATCCACTGCTGGAAGAGTACTTAAAATTAACCTTCATATTACCCATAATTGATCTGCATTGTGTTCAGTCACATAGTTACCTGAGTTGCAACTCTGTTTAGAAGATGTGACACGATAGAATCTCTCATTGCTTTTACGTTTCCATGTTTTAAGACAATTTTTAAAAAAAGGAGTTTATTTATTTATTGAGAGAGAGAGAGCATGCATATGCAAGCAATCAGGGGTAGGAGCAAAAGGCAGAGGGAGAGAGAATCTCACTTCCACGCCCTGATATCATGACCTGAGCTGAAATCAAGAGTTGGACACAAGCAATTGAGCCACCCAGCCTCCCCTGACAAATTTTTAAAAGGAAATTTGAGATCAATGGGTGAACATATGTTAGAGAATTGTTAAAATTTACAAAATGTAAAATTCTGTACATTTTAATTCATACTTCTATATTAGTAAGGCAGCAAATGTATTTCTTTTCTTTTTTTCCCCTTCTTCTTCTTTTCGTATCCTTTAAAACTTTTCTTCTCCAGGCTATTTCTTCAGGCTCTAGTTAAGTGACTAATTATTTTCCCTGACCATCGTTTTAGTGATTTAAAATGCTTAAGAAGTTACTGGGAAACCCAAAATTTAACTTTTTGAAACCTACCCTAAAAATTTCCTGTCTTCTATATTTTTAACAAATTTTCTGGGTGATTTTTAGGTGATGAACAACTTAAAACTACCACTTTGAAGAATTCAACATTAGCAGTCAAGGGGTCTGGCTTCCAGTTCTGATTCTAAAATGATCATTGATTTGTTGAGTGGTCCACGGCCCTATTTACCTCTAGAATTTTTTCCCTCTCTATGTAGAAGTTGGCAAGTCCATCCATGAAGATAAAACAAAATTTATTTTTATCGTATGGAGCTCTTCTTTGGCACTACACATAATACAATAATAACGATCTTGTGAGACACTGGCAAAATTTAAATAAAGTCATACATTTAGAAATCTAATATGATATCTAATACTTAGTAGTGCTCAATAAATGATCGTTATTATCATATTTATAAGAATTTTTTTCAAGTTTTTATTTAAATTTCAGTTAGTTAACATTCAGTGTAGTATTAGTTTCAGATGTAGAATTTAGTAAGAGTTATTAAGAAACAGGCATTAAGGGGTGCCTGGGTGGCTCAGTGGGTTAAAGCCTCTGCCTTTGGCTCAGGTCATGATCTCAGAGTCCTGGGATCGAGCCCCACATCGGGCTCTCTGCTCAGCAGGGAGCCTGCTTCGTCCTCTCTATCTGCCTGCCTCTCTGCCTACTTGTAATCTCTGTCTGTCAAATAAATAAATAAATAAAATCTTAAAAAAAATTAAAAAAAAAAGAAACAGGCATTAAACTTATCTGCTATTCAAGGCTGGTCCTATAAATTGCTGAATTGACTAAAATATGTATGAATATCAGGGTCATCTTCTCTCTAAATGTTCCATTGATCATAGTTTTATCAGATTACTCACTCAGTTTAGGGCACCATAAATGAGGGGAATGTGGTCTACACTGGGAAAAAAGAGGGTAAGAAAGAAAATGTTTGGGTCAATAAACACAGGGAAAAGAGCACGGGAAATGAATACAGTTAATTTTAAAACGATGAGATGAAGAGTATGTCAATTTCTTTCACTCTCAATTTACTCATTTTCAAAGTTATTACTAATGATTCCTATTTCAGACTCATGAATCAAAAACAATTTCTGCCACATACTAGTTGTATAAATTTGGTTCAACAAATTTACCTCTCTGTACCTTAATTTCCTAACCTGTAGAATATAAATAATGCCAGGAAATACTTCATAGACTATGAGAATTCTTGGTGCATGATATATACTTCGCACTCAGAGAATGTTAGCTAGTGTCAAGGACTCATCTATTGATTTCCTAAAGTCTTTCCCAGCAAAGTACCACCAACTAGGTGTCTTGGAACAACAGTAATTTATTGTCTTATAGTCCTGGGGACTAGAAGTCTGAAATCAAGTTGTCAACAGGGCCACTCTTCCTCTGACACCAGTAAGGGAATCCTTCTTTGACTCTTCCTAGCTTTTAATGGTTTGCCAGCCATCTTTGTCATTCCTTGGCTTGTAGCTACGCAACTCCAGTTTCTGCCTTTGCCATCATACAGCATTCTTTCTGTGAGTCTCTGTCTTCACATGGCCATCTTCATAAAAGGACACCAGTCATGCTGTATTAAATGCCCATTCTATTTCAACTGATCATATCTGCAAGAACCCTAGTTTCAAATAAAGTCATTTTTTTTGGGTACATAGGAAGTTAGGACTTTAGTTTTTATTTTGTTTTTATTTTGCTTTTTTAGGGGAACACAATTCAATCCATAATAATACATCACTGTCTACTTTTCCAGGGTCACAATGAGCATTATGTGAGATGACAAAGATAAGAGAACTCCATCTATAAAAATATAAATATTATATGTATTTTTTTCTATAAAAGCCTTCAGATAGATGAGAAATTTTTAGAATGAGAAGGAATACCAAATGTAAACATATTTAAACCTAACTGAAAAGAATTTAAATGGCACCAGAAAAACATGTCAGCAATAATGTTTATGAAATGACAGGATGTACTCTTTAGTTGTTGTTTACTTTGGACATACATTGTAGAATGCTAAAGTGGAATTTGAGAGGTTATGTTGGTCTAGAAAGATTAATGTGACTGTGATATTTTAAATTATAAAGTTCATAGCTTATTCTACTACCTATATGTTATAGATAATATATATTTTACAGGTATACAGTTGACCCTCAAACCACATGGGTTTGAACTGTGTAGGTTTGCTTCGATGTGAATTTGTATCTATCAGTACTGTAGTGTGTTATTTTCTCTTATTATTTTCTTAATGTTTCTTTTTTCAAACTCGCTTTATTTTAAGAATACAGTATGTAATACATGTATCATACAGAATACGTGTTAATGTCAATTATGTTATCGGTAAGGCTTCCAGGCAACAGTAGGCTATTAGTAATTAAGTTGGAGTGTCAAAAGTTATACATGGATTTTTTTACTGTTGGGGGGTGGTCAGCATCCCTAACCCCCTCATTGCTCAAGGATTAACAGTATCCCAATTGTTTCTCTTGTTAGTGACACAAATAAAATTTCCTTTCCACCACGAGTAACTACTAGCACCCCATCTTTCTCTCTTCTATAAGAATAGAAAAATGGATATAAAAATCTTCCCGCAAGTCCATGGTTAGTTAATAAAAAGCCTGGAATTCAAACCCAACATTTTGAATAAAAAGCTTGTCTGTTTCTCTTTGGTTGCTCATCTGTTTTTATTTTTGTTGTTGCTGTTTTGTTCTATTCATAATACTGGTAGTACCAGATGTGAAGTTCATAGTAGCAGACAACAGAGGATGTAACCAAGACCTGCAGTGTAAGTGTCCTTTGATCAGAACTCTCCATAAGAATGTAAGATCATACACTTGTATTTTCCTCTCTGAAAATGTTTCCTGTCATTTTTTTGTTTTGTTTTTAGTACCTTTTCTAAATTAATATCCATTACCTTACAAGAAATAAAAATGATACTGTGATAACAATTTGTTCCATTGAGATGATTTTATACACACACACACACACACACATACACACACACACCCCACACACTCAGGCACTAACCATTTCATTCTTGTGAGAGACCAATTATCTGTGACTTTGGATTTACCTGAAACCAAACACAAACTCGATGAGCTATGAGCTGACATCAGTAAGTGTCCAGTGCGAGCAGGAGAAACAGCATGTCAGCTAAATTCTGCTTGTTCTCCTGGTTCCCTAGAGAACACTCAGCCAGATTTATGCCATAATTTTCCTGTAGTGGGTTGGTTCACAAAAGATCTTTTCTATACCAAAACACAAAAGTTATGTTCACCTTGGGAAAACATAAAGATCTATCTCCAGAAGCTATTTCCAGCTGGCCTTCCCTAACCAAATCTCAGTGATTAGACCAAAGATACATGTTTTATGCTAAGATCTAGCAAAAGTCCAAACTTTCAAAGTAACATCTGCAGAGAACTTGCAAGCCAACATAAAAACATGTTCATTGTTATTGAAATTTTAAAGCTTTCATTCTTTTGTATTTTTCTGCTTCAGTGGGTATTCTTTATTCATAACCTCTCCAAGACATTTTCTTTGGAACACAAAAGGATGGCTTGTATTCTGTTTTCTTATTCTTACAAATTATTTTTACTTGTCAAAGTCCAAAGTTCTAAAATGTTGTTTTATTTCCTTTTGCACCTACTCACCTAAACCTCCAGTTCCAAAAGGGAGTAGCTGGAAAATTTATAGGTCACACGTTTTCTACATCTCTAAAGAATGTATTTCTTAAGATTGGATTTCTTAAAAGCCATGTGACACATTTGACTATAGTTACATGATTCAGGTAATTATACTTGGCTCTAATGCCAGAGATTAAAGAATGCGACCCAGGGAATCTTGGTTTAGAAGAAACTTAGAACTAGTTGATTGTCCTGTCTCCAGATGGGTTTCAACAAAGTTATTCCATTTGACTCACTTTAAGTCCTTCAACAAGTATGGACTTTGTACTTACTCTGTACCAGGGAGTTATGGGGACTGTAAAGGAAATAGAAGTCCAGGTCAATTTAGGAAACTTAAAATCGCTATAATGGATACTTTTTTTTAACAGTCAAGACATGCGAAACATCTTGAAACAAACAAAAAGACAGTTCATACCCTTATGAATATCAAACCCCAATAATGAAATGCCAAGTGCATGGCACAGGAAATAAATATAAAAGGAGGATGGATGCTCTTTAGTTCTAATAAAAAACTTCCGTGGTTTAATTCCATTTTTATGTTTGAAAACAATTAGTAAAACATGTTCTATATAATTCATTAGTTATCTTTACTCAAAAATGCTTCCTTAGCTAAATATTTAATAATAAAACGTCTTTGGGGAAGAAATTTCAGTGTTAATTAGGCAAAAAACAAAAATACACAAAAAAATTATCCAGTCATTGAAAAACAAAAAGGATTTTTTTCTTGCACTTCGTACATGTGTATAATTTACAAGAGTGAAGGGAGGAATATAAGTTAAATTAACTCTTCTTGAATCTGTAATATTTATAGTTTTAAGGCTTTCTGCTGGGTTTTCACTTTCATAAGAGGACAAGTGTGAGATACAAATCATCTATTTTTTCTAACCCCATCTTAGCACGCCAATAATTTAGTCTTCTGATTTTTCATATAAAGAAATGGTAAGAGATTGATTTGAGAAGTAGCAGGGAAACGAATTGGTCTCTGGCTGCGTTTCTCAATCAGAGTCTTACATTTCCTTTTGAAAAATATCTATAAACTTTGGACATCTGTTCAGTTTTGCCATCTTGAATGTTCTGTTTTACTCATTCTCACTGAAATCCAAAGTCAATCACTTCTGTTGTGTTTGGCTTTTGTCAGATAAGAACAAGTAAGGGATTATCTCTAGACTTCAAATCTCCTTTTGCCATAAACACACACAGACACACGCATTTACACACCCCTCATATACTAAGAGGCAATTTTAGAGCTTTAATTTCTTGCCTATACCACTCCTAAAACTTCCTTAAGGAAAAGAGCTGATACATTCCCTCTTGGTAAGATTGACTGAGAAATCCAAACTCTTTGCTGCTCTATCATTAGAGTTGTACTACACTTCTTGAGAACAGGGACCTTGTCTGTTTCAGTCACTGCTGTATCTTCCGTGTCTAGGACAATGACTCGTGCTTAATACATGCTCAATAAATGTTTGTCGAATGAATACATGCATTCAAGATAAAGTCTTTAGGCAAACTGAGCAACTGTAGACATCAGGGAAATTTCTTTTTGTTGTCCCTGAAATACTTCTTTTAAGGCTGCTTATAATTTTATATAGGGCCACACATGTAGTGAATGTCCTTGCCTGTCAGCTGCCTGCCCCCACTTCTCCATCCTCATATTAAAGAGAGTGTAAATCTTCACCTCTTCCCTGAATTTAAACACAGTCTTGATAAACCTCTCTGGGATTATTACAAATGCCGTATACTAGGTGATTTTTGGCAAAGAATGAATTGCTAATCCTCTGAGCTCCCCAGTCCCACCAAGTCTCACAGTTATTGAGGATTAGGCTAGGCCTAAAGCAGCACTGAAGAAGTTTCTGTGGGGGTGCATGGAATTGACAAAGAAAAGTGGCTCTGTGTTTCTCCTAGGAACATATATAGATAGAGTCCTCTAAGTATTTTAACAGCTCGATATAAAGGGACAACACTGAGGCAGAGAATGTGGGATATAACTGCTTTACATGTTTATTTTTTTAATTTATTAATTTTTTTATTAACATATGATGTATTATTTGCCCCAGGGGTACAAGTGTGTGAATCGTCAGGCTGACACACTTCACAGCACTCACCATTTCACATACCCTCCCCAATAAATGTTTATTTTTGTGCCACTGACTCTTGACTCCTGAGTTGGAAGAGGCAAAGAGAAGAAAATATTAAGAAACCTCGTAGGGGGCACCTGGGTGGCTCAGTGGGTTAAAGCCTCTGCCTTCGGCTCAGGTAATGATCTCAGGGTCCTGGGATTGAGCCCCGCATCGGACTCTCTGCTCGGCGGGGAGCCTGCTTCCTCCTCTCTCTCTGCCTGCTTCTCTGCCTACTTGTGATCTCTGTCAAATAAATAAATAAAAAATCTTTAAAAAAAAAAAAAAAGAAAAGAAACCTCGTAGCATTGATCCTCCCATGCCGTATGAGGAACTTTTTCTATTGCTGTGTAAATAGCAGTAAATAGTCACAGGACAGGCAGGTACTCAGAATAGTCCTTTATTTCCATACTGACTATTGGGATGAGATCCACCCTCCTGCACCACTGTGAAGCCTCCAAGAAAAAAAGATGTTAACATACAAGTTCAGTGTTTCCTGGCTTAGACTGCAGCCATGTAAGCCAAATTTTCCATAACAAATTCTAATCTTGAGTGTCTATTCATAATGTATATGTGCATGTATTTATACGTATGGTATATGTGTGTATATATGTATAGAGCCTCCTGCCCAACCTAGCTTTTAGTCAGTCGCTGGCACTCCCTCCCCGTCCTCTGCATTGTCTGAGAATTGACAGCAGGAGTTCTTAAATGAAACCATTTCACGCACACAATGCAAAGCCTTGAAGACCCTGTGCATCTGTGTCTGCTTTTGTCAAGGGGAACAGAGCATGTTTGTAAACATGCAGCATGGAAAGGAGATCCAGACAATGACAGCAAATCTGTGGCCCACCAGTTTCCTGTTTGTCTCTGACATTATGTTACCCCGACAACGAATGGGGAAAATAATCTCCAAGAGAATGGCACTTCTTTTCCTTATTACAAGTTCAGAGTTTGGCAAGTAGAAGAAATTAAAACCGTCTAACTGCCTTTTTAATTGCCAAAAGCTTGTATGTCCCTGTTCCCCTCTTCATGAGCCTTCCTCCTTTCTTCTCTCTCAAAACAGGAGAAAAAGCAATAGAAATAGACACCAAGACAGAGATAGACCGATGGATGGACGGAAAGAGGGATGGGGAGAGGGAGTCCTGTTTCAGTATTTTGATCTGCTGAAAACTATAACGCAGGAGAAACTTGATAAAGATCACACAATACCTGCAGAGCTACAGTGAATAAACTTCATTTTAAATCATAGAAAGTGACACAGCTGGATAGATCAATGTATCTGGGATGACTTCTTTTATCATATAAACACAGGTCACATAAATCCATTCGTTCACTCAGTTGGCACTTGCTGTATCAAAAGCATTATGTTGGATGTGTACATTCTTACTTTACCCCTTTTTTAAAAATTTTTAATTTTTTTATTAACATATAATGTGTTATTAGCCCCAGGGGTACAGGTCTGTGAATCTCCAGGTTTACACACTTCATAGCACATACCTTCCCTAATGTCCATAACCCAACCTCCCTCTCCCTATCCCTTCCCTCCAGCAACCCTCGGTTTGTTTTGTGAGATTAAGAGTCTCTTATGGTTTGTCTCCCTCCTGATCCCATCTTGTTTCATTTATTCTTTTCCTATCCCCAACCCCCCCCCATTGCCTCTCAACTTCCTCATATCAGGGAGATCATATGATAATTGTCTTTCTCTGATTGACTTATTTCACTAAGCATAATACCCTCTAGTTCCATCCATGTCATTGCAAATGGCAAGATTTCATTTCTTTTGAAGGCTGCATAGTATTCCATTGTATATATATACCACCTCTTCTTTATCCACTCATCTGTTGGTGGACATCTAGGTTCTTTCCATAGTTTGGCTATCGTGGACATTGCTGCTATCCAGATAGCCAAGAGACACATGAAAAAGTGCTCCACATCACTCGGCATCAGGGAAATACAAATCAAAACCACAATGAGATACCACCTCACACCAGTCAGAATGGCTCAAATTAACAAGTCAGGAAACGACAGATGCTGGCGAGGATGCGGAGAAAGGGGAACCCTCCTACACTGCTGGTGGGAATGCAAGCTGGTGCCGCCACTCTGGAAAACAGCATGGAGGTTCCTTAAAAAGATGAAAATAGAACTACCCTACGACCCAGCAATTGCACTACTGGATATTTACCCTAAAGATACAAAGGTAGTGATCCGACGGGGCACTTTTCCCCTTTTTAAGTAGAGTTGAACCCACTTAAAACAGAACAAAACGGAACACTGAAAAGGTGAGATAACTTGTCCTTGATCATGTTATGGTGGATCCAAGACCTGTTCTGTTTGATCTCAAAGCTGCCATGCTCCTGACACTATGCATTCTCTCCATATTGAGAGGCCTAGTGTCCAAAGTAGTGCAGAGATAAAATGATAGGGATTTTGAGAGGAATGCACTAAAATTAGGAAATTATCATTAAGAAAATGAGCAATTAAGTACTTACCTCCCTTGTTCACTGTTCTTTTAATGAGCAACAGTCTAAAAAAAATTTAAAAGGAAGAAAGAAAGAAAAGTTAGAGACTGCTGACTAACAGTGATCTTTCAGATTCTAGCACATAGATTGGTGCAAATTGGAGAGTACCTAGTAAAAGTAATTATCAGACCCATTTTTAGGTTTATATTCATGTCACATGAACTAGGGAACAAAATCTTATTTTGGAGTAGTGATTTTCAGGCCACTGTGTCATAAACTTTGCATTTTGCATCCTATGGAAGTCATTTCTTACTGTTAAATGACTGCTAAAAAGATATCATCCCCATACCAATTTTAGTATATGCCATCTCATTGTCAGAAGTCTTCAATATTACCTTAGATATTCAGACTTTTGATAACTATTTGTACTTTTTGTTTTTTCACCGTCTCCGGAATACCTTCATATTCTGAAAAGTGTTCAGATTTCTCATTATACTAGCCAAACACTTAAACAGTCTATAAACTAATTGGCCATTTGTTCCACAACCTCAGCTGTAGGTAATGCCTTTTAAATCTTTTACATTATTGAAAATTTGATTTGGGGGAAATTATCCTTACATTAGAATCCACTAACCTTAAAAAAAATATATGTTCTGTTTATAAAAATCTTTCCTTAATATTAACATTGCCATTCATACTTCATATTGCTGTAGTACGTATATTACTAAAATAAACTCGCAGGGTTGCCTGCGTGGATCAGTCGGTTAAACATCTGCCTTCAGCTCAGGTCATGATCCTGGGATCGAGGATCACGGGTCCTGGGATCAAAAGCCCCATAGGTCTCCCTGCTTAGCAGGGAGTCTGCTTCTCCCTCTCCCTCTGTGTGCTCACTCTCTCTCTCCCTCTCTCTCAAATAAATAAGTAAATCTTAAAAAAAAAAAAATCAAAACTCATTATTAATTACTTATTACATGGAGAAAGGATGCCTGTCAGAATATATCTTAATTTCTACTCCTATCAGTACTCTAAATTTTACATAATCTTTAGTTTCTTTAATTTGTTAAATTTAGCGAAGACAAATTTATTATGATTTAGCTCCCTTACTTATACAGGCTTCTTGCCAGAAGAAGCCCTAGCAATGTTTATAAGGTCATAACAATTTTTGTGAAATTCACAATGGTTAAGATTTTTTAACTGAAATTGATTAAGACTGTTGTCTCTTTCTATCCTCACTCCCCCATCCATGTCAGGCTGTATTGGAGTGGCCACAAACATGTGTGGAATCTGGCTAAAGAGTATTTAGTTTAGGGATACTTTGGGTTTAGTGGGATACGTTTATGTGGTTCACAGTCACTTTCCTATACAGGTATAGTAATTGCTAACTGACTGGTTAGAAATGTGCAGGAATTTGGTTTTGCATCTACTAAGTGACAGTATGAATTAGATTACCTATTCCCTTTTCTCTGGTCTCTGGTTATACATTTTGCCAAGTGAGAAAAAAAATAGACAAAAAGAGACATACCACAAATAATATGCAACAATTATACAGTATATATCTCGACTTAGGACAGACTTCCCAACTTCTCTGTGGTTTAATTTCAGAAATCATGTGGTGCCACAGATAGATGCTTCACAGGGAAATTCAAAGCGTTGGTTATATAATACCAGTAAAAGGGCCTGGAAGAAAAATGGCCCCTACGAGTGAGGTGGTATTAGACATGATGTGTCCTGAGCAAATGGGATTATTCCAGAATGGCTGCAGTCCCTTAGTTTCATGAATAATCCTTTAAAAGCAAAGAGATAAATGCCTGAGGTTAAGTTACAGCTTGATGAAATACTTAAAATGACCAAAGTTGGAATTCAGACATTGTTGTATTTGAGAGACACAAAACAGCTACAACTACCATTTCTTACCCTTGTCCAGAATAATGTCTTATTATTCCATCCTCTCTCTGCAAATTGGAGCTTATTAGGCTGAGCAACTTTTTGTATAAGTTCTAAGGGCATAACACGGTGGCTGCCACCAGATAAAAGGGGTCCTGAATATGTTTTCATGCACCACTGGCCATGGGCTTAAATTTTTAGTTATTTCTATTTCTTTCCTACCTACCCAACGCCTTTGTTAAAATAACAAAACACTGAAGTTAACATTTTAAACATTTACTCATTTACTTATAAAATGGCAATGCTGAGAACAAAATTTAAAGAGTAAAAAAATTTAATACACTTTAAATCTCATCAATCATTGCAAATTTAAATTCTGTTCTAACTCATTCAGGGCATTTTTCTAAATTCAAAGTCATTCAAAGACACACTATGGACTCCCAGTACTTTGGTGCGTTGGAACAACCTTGAGAGAAATCGCTCTCACAGAAAACAGACTCAGAACTTCCTTGGGAGGTTTTGAAGTGCCACTCACAGCTGACCAGAGACAAGGCGTTACATTGCCTCCTTAGGACTTCTGATTAGTTCTTAGCTCTCCTGGCCAGGGGATTCCAGATTTTTACATCTTTCTGCTCCATGTGGCCCAAGGTAGAAAAGACATATACACCTCAGTATATGTCTTTTCAGGAGGCAGCACTGCCCAGATTACCCAAACATCTCAGGGACTTTCTGGCACAGAGATTTTTTTTCTTTTCTTTTCTTTTCTTTTCTTTTTCTTTTTTTTTTTTTTTTTTTTCCTAATTTCTCTACTTTTCTAAGAGATTCTGTCCTTCACAATGACTAACTGGAATAAAAGCTAATATACACTGAACTACCTTCTTTTACAAGCTCTTCAAGCTCTTTCTTTTTATAATGATTTTTTCCCAGAAGCTTCTGGCACTCACTTACTTCTTAAAGGGACCCTGGATTTTTATCATAGCCTTTATTTTTAGTATTTTTTTTAAAGATTTTATTTATTTATTTGTCAGAGAGAGAGAGGGAGAGAGAGCGAGCACAGGCAGACAGAATGGCAGGCAGAGGCAGAGGGAGAAGCAGGCTCCCCGACGAGCAAGGAGCCCGATGTGGGACTCCATCCCAGGACGCCGGGATCATGACCTGAGCCGAAGGCAGCTGCTTAACCAACTGAGACACCCAGGCGTCCCATAGCCTTTATTTTTAAAAATGACTTGAATAGCGTACTCAAGTTTTGAAGAGTTTATAGGAGTTTCCTCTCTTAACTAAAGAGCCCTTAGTCTAAACAAAAACTCAAATACTGAGATTTTCTTGATAAGCAGAAAAATCATATTGCTGGAAAGTGTTTAAATTCTACTGATAATGCAACTCATTCCCTGCAAAATAAAATGAATATTCCTACAGATATTCTGTTATGAAAATAGGTTCCCTTTTGTCTCTCTTGGTAAGCACACCTTGTTCTTACAGTTCTCGTAAGAAAAAGGCAGCTACACGTATAGGTACAATTTTCTTTGATGCAAATTACTCTTCTATTACTTTCCTTACCGCCCATTTGCAATTATGTGCTGCTTTATGAAGCACCTGTGACAAGGTTAACTTTATTTCTCCAAATAAATAGAGTCATTTATTCTAGTTCTGCTCCAATAGCTTGAGAAGTTCCCATTAAACACCTAGGTATCTTCCCAATTAAAGCAAATGCTAAACTCTTAAAGCCCCATTGGAAAATTCCTCTGATGTTTCACACAGTTGCCAAATCAGCAGTGAAGGCTTCTGTTTAAGCTTCCTTAAACTACAAAGGCATTTCTTCGACTCTGAGTCAGGTATTTAGCTGGTGTAACTTTTCCAAAGAATTCCAGGACTAACCCTCACCTTCTTGTGTTGGAAAAAATATCTCTTATTTAGGTGAGGAGTCAAAAGCTATAAATAAAATTTAGTCTTAGGAAATTATCCCTGGAGACTTACTGCACAGTATTTTGTCGTACAAAAACCCAGTTTCAAAGGAAATCCATCCTTAATTGGGAAAAAAAAAAAATCTTCCTGTGGATAGTCAAAATGGTCTAGCCTGAAGCTCTTAAAGGGACAACATCTCTATTGCTATTTTTTTATTGATTCAAACAGCCTTGACCCCTGGCATAATTCTGGTTAACAGAGCCAGGCAATTGCTTTTGAATTACCTCTCCACCTAAGGCAGTTACGAATAATGCCAGATGTGTTTCTTTTCAGGATGTTAACAAAGATTCCAGATTCAAAATATATGAAAAGGGACAATAGCATGTGTCTGCTTTGGAGTTGTCCCTGTAGGCGAGCCCACTTTTCATTACTTCTGTTCTAGCAGTCAGAGCCGTGCTTCACATAAAGGAAGCTAATGTTCGTGTACCCTCGCAACAGCTTCCTCCTGTCTCACTGTCCTCAGTTGTCTCTCATGCCAATCCAGCCTTTATACTTGTTCCACTTTAACTTTGTAGGAGTATAAAGGCTGGATTCACGTGAACTTGGGTGGAAGATCTTCAAATGTTCTCCGTTTCTCATAGGAAAACGTTCAAAGGCCTTAATATGATGTCGAAATCCTGATCTGCGTTGGCTCTTTCTTGATGGGTCTCTCTCTTAATGTGCTGCCCTTCTCTTGTACCCTAGCACCCCACCCAGTCTAAACGCCCTGACCTCTCCAAACTCTGCCCCTTGACTCAAGCTGCTTTTATTGTCTGAAAGTCCTTTCAATCTGTAGATACCGTTCAGGTATCAGTTCGTGTAACTCCTTCCCCAAAGACACCTTCTCAAATATTCCTACACCCCAAAAATCTTTCCTTCTTCCACATCATACAACATTTATAAATGTTATATGCATTTAAATATATTCCATGATGGCTTATTTGGTTGTTTAAATATGTTTCTGTCTTTTCCGCTGTATCATAATCTAGGACACCGAGAGCTCTGTATCTTACCCATTGCTATAGGTGCTTTTATGACTTCTCATTACTTCCGCATCCAAGGCCTAGCAAAGAGGTTTGCATATACAATAACAAGTTTTTAAAGTACTTGCTATTTCATTGAATTATCATTGCATAGCTGCTTGTGGTGGTAGCTTTCTATGTATAAATAAAAAAAATAAGAGTACTTGAATACATGAGGATTATTTTGACCCCTGTAAAAGCATGTCTGTAAAGAATATGCTTAGCAAACTTTTACAATCTCATTTGATTCTCTATAAAGTGTAGAAGTTTTCCCCCAAATACAGAAGACCTGATTGCTGGGAATGCATTATGCTGATGTAGTTAATGCCATTTCTCTTTAATTTCTATTTATTTCCAAATAACAAAGTAATTGTAACAAAAATGTGTACACACACAATACGAAAATACAAATAAATAAAAGGAGTCCCTTCAGCAGTTCGGGCTGCTGTAACAAAGTACTATAGACTGAATGGCTTCTAGACAATAGACGTTACTCCTCACATACCCAGAGACTGGAAATCTAAGAGGAGGATGCCAGCATGGTCCGGTTCTGGTGAGAACAGTTGCAGACTGCTGACTCCTCTTTGTATCCCCCACATGGCAGACAGCAGAGGGGAGAAGCAAATTTTCCCATGACTCTTGTAATGGGCACTAACCCCATTTGCGAGGCCTTCATTATGACCTCATGTCATCCTGATTACCTCCCAAAGGTCCCACCCCCTAATACCACCACATTAGGGAACAGGCTTTCAACATATGAATTTTGGAGGGACACAAACCTTCCATCCGTAACAGAGAAAAAAATGAAAATTCTATCTTCTCCCACGTTTGTCCTTCATTCCTCCTTCCTAGAGGCCTCCTCACTGGTTTCTTGTGTATACTTACATATATTCTTTCCCCTGTCCCCTCTCTTTCTTTCTCTCACTGAACTGATCACGGTGTTTTGTTTCAAAATTAGAATATTTGCTTGCCTTGGAAGAAATGCCAGCTTCCCTTACTTCATGTAACAACCAGGAAATTCCTAAAATCCCAGGAAATTCCTAAAATCCTTCAAATATTACCTGCAAAACTAGTTCTCAGAGTGAGAGTCTGCATCTTTGTCTTCACCATCTATGCTCACACATGTACCGTTAGATGGTATTTGCCCTCTTGCAGAATTTCTTTAGTAGAAAAATAATAAAATCAGTAAAATAAAATTATCTTTTGAGTACCTACAATTTAGCCAACATAGCACTGTATCAGACAATCTCTTTTGTTATATTAATCCTCACAACAAGGATTCTGATTTTTGTCTCTTATAGGCATAGATGGGCATAGATGCCGGCTGAGGTTTAAGACTGTAGGGCTGGCCAGTAACAGGAATGCAATTCAGCCCAGGTCTATCAGACTTCAGTTTCAAGTAGAATCTCAAGTCACAGAATTATATGACTCCATTATATGGCTCTATCACTTTATAATTATTTTCTTTCTTTCTTTCTTTATCAGTTAATCTCATTATGTCATTAATATAGGTTTCAAGTTGCTACAGTTATTATAAAAATAAATTTTATATAATCCAAGGAGTATTTCCAAGTTGTTTTGGAAGAAAAAAAATAAAAAAGTCATCCTTAATATGCCACTCCTTAATTTTCAAGTATCTAGAGATAAATTAAAAAGTCTCCTGGAAATTCATATGCAATAAATTTGTCCTAAGAATTTCAGGGTTGTAGGCTTGTCCTAATAGTAGCATGCAAGCTAATTCCTTATGAATACCCTTAAAATTGATAAAGTTAATAAGCACAATCAGAAAATAAAACTAAAATAAAAAAACTAAAAAACAAAAAAACAAAAAACAGTGCAGTTGCGCTTTTTATTTGCCTGAGTAATTGTCCCAGAGTCCTTTTGAGATTGTCTTCATCCCTTCCAATTTTTCTGTTATTCTTTTGAGATATACTTCAATTTTTTTTTCTGATTTGAAACTTAACAGCCATAACTGAGGCACAAACCTAATATTGATGTCTTTTTTTTATCTTTCTTTTTAAATATGAAGCCAAAATTAATTAAATATTAATTGAACAAATACATCAAGAAACTAAAAGCAAGATAGTATACTCGAAAACATACTGAGTTCAGTTATTGTGTATTATTATTACTATTATTATTTTGCACCTTGGTCTCTTTATCTATAGAGAGCATTCAGCCAGCTGAGGAATTTCCAAGGTCATCTCAAGGTTAATATTTAACTCTATTTTTCCCTTGAGAGCTTGTGACTTTAGACTGTACAACTTGGGACTGCTGGAAAGAAGAGGATTTTGTGAAAGGAGCACATGGATCTCCCTAGAGGGTAATCTTTTCAGCTTTACTGTTTCCTTGAGTTTTTAAATTGTGATGGTGACCGAGTCCTGCATTACTGCTTGGTCTTTAATTAAAATAAGAACTTTAATATCAGGGGAAATAAAGAACTGAGAGTTCTGGCATGGAAAGCATTTCACATTTCCTTTGGACATTTGGGGGTTGAAGTGGATTGCGGCATCTCGCCTCTGGTTATTTGATGACACCATCCATTTTAAACAATGTCCTTTTCCTCCCTTCATAGCACTGCAGTAGAGTTTAGGACATCATTGTCTTATCTGAAAGACAGCAATGACTACCAGGATAAGCTCTGCTTTGCTATAGCACTTATATAAAAGGTTTTAAATATTTAAATGCAGATATAATGGAGGGCCTCCTATAATTTCCCCATCTGGTTAATAATCGACCAAGAAGTGCTGATGGAAAAATATATAAAACCTACTACTATTATAATAGTTTATTCTTCTAAGTAGTTTACACAAGAGCAGTTAATTTGGAGAGGAAGCAAGACATTAATTTAAAAGACTCAAACGATATTTGATCTTCATTGTTCTTCAAGCTGACAAACAGGTGATCCAGATATATGCTCCTTCAGAAAGAACTAGAACATCCACAGGAGAAATCACTTCCTTGAGAATAAGGCTGATTTGCAACACATTAATTTCAACACTGCAAATTTGCTACAGGTATGGGATCATTCTTCACATATTTTATACTATCTTTTATCCATAGTCTGAATGTTCTGCCAAGCATTTATTCAGTATCATTAAATTGATAAACGGTCTTCAAGATATTTCCCACAATCATTCTGTAAACTCTGCTGAAATAGCATTTCCCAGATGAATAGCTATGAAAGGGGTTGGGATGCCAGTCAAATTTTAAGATTTAATCAAAAAGAGAGTTACATACATTTAAGACTATAAATTCTGCTTGCCAAAGACAATTTGTTTTTACTAATTCCTTTGGATTTCTTTGTTGTTTTTGTTGAAAAATGCTTATATTTAAACTGTACAAACATAAGAAACTCAAGTTAGGTGGGGATGTAGTGGGAATGTAGTGGAAGTGTGCTTTAAATTTAATAATTTACTGCTCTTCATGGAGTTACCATGACAAATTACAGAGGTAACAAAGCTGCGCGCGTGTGCGTGTGTATGTGTGTGTGTGTGTTTCTGTTGTGTTTCACTGTGTTTTCTCTAGTGCAGTTTGATTTTTATCAGTAGGGTGTTGACATCATTTCCTTTCTAAGTGGCCATTGTTTAACGCTGGTGGAGAAGGACAGGAAAGGGGCAATGTATTTATTTATATAAAAGGCTCTAGTCAGGAAAATGTTTTCTTGGTACTTTATTTCCTCATTGTCAAAAGTGAGGTTCTTATAAAAGGATAATGACAGTATTTTACATCTAACACGCAAGGTAGTTTACATCTAAACTAGCAAGGTAGTTTGTTTTTGTTCATGAAGATTTTACTTACCTCTACATCACTTTTGATAGATAGTCTTTCTTTTGGATATTACTTTTTATCCTCTCATAAATTCCAGAAAGATATTTGACATGAGGATCTCCTGAAATTAAAAAAAAAAAAAAAAAGAAAAGAAAAGAAAACCAAAAATCAAAGACATTAATGTTTAGTGAAGATTGAGTTGTCTTCTATAATTCAACAGTCTCTTCTTAGTGCAAATCCAGCTAAAATGGAAAGGATTAAACTCTGAGTTGATCAAAAGATTGGAGGAGGCTTGGGGTTTCAGTTCAACTTAGAGGCTGAATCAGAAAGCAGTGAGAATGGAATAGTAATGAGAAACTATATGATTCCCTGAAGTATGCTTTAATCCCTTTTTCTTCTTCTTGCCATGGTTTCTTTTTCAGAAATGGGGTTCAGAAAAATACAGGCAGAGTATGATCTTTTGGATCAGGCTAAAAATATTTTTCTCTGTATCTTCATTGATAGCGTGATATGAGACATTCTTGTGGGCATTAGTGAATCTAAAGCCATTTTTTCACTTAATAATAACATTAAATATTTTTTGATACCTACTATGTTTTATTCACTTAATTGAATAGATTGCATCAGTCATTTTATCCTCAGAAAAATACGGAGAAGTTGGCTCAATTATCAACCTTTATCACAGGGTAAGGAACACTGAGGCTTGCTTAAGATCATGCAGCTGATAAATCACAGAGCTGGGTTTTAAACCCAAGAAGCCTGTCGGGATTGTAAGCCACTCTTAAGACTGTTAAACCAATTGCCTAATGGAAGATGCTATTCAAAGCATGTTGTTCTTAATGGACATTGTTTTAAGTATATTTAAGAGAAAAATGATATAAAAATATACACTCTTATCCTTACTATCACCTCTACCTTTAAGAAAATAAAATATTTTACCAGGATTCCAGGGCTAAGCCTTAGAGACATAGAGATGAATGACCTAGAGATTTGTCACTCTTCCATCTCAAAGCCGGATAACGGAGGAAACCACTCTATATACTTACTTATTTAATTGTTTGCTTTTAAAAATAATAACTATGGAGGGGAACCTGGGTGGCTCAGTCACTTAAGTGTCTGTCCTGTGCTCAGGTCGTGATCCCAGCGTCCTTCCCACTTGAAGGGAGGCCTGCTTCTCCCTCTCCCCCTGCCCACCCCACCTACTCATACTTATACTCTCTCACACAAATATAAATGAATAAAATCTTTATTAAGTGTGAGTCCATTTAGGATAATAAATTGGGATAAGTTCAACAATAATTCTTAAATAACGTTACATGTGGCCAAGATGAAAATCTTATTTTTTATTCAATAAACATATATGTATATATATGGAAACAATAGATTATTCTTATTGTCCATAAAGAAAATGTGCCATTTCATCAAGCAAACTATAATATCTGACTGATAAGCACGTGATAGTTTTAATCCCTATAGCATCCTAATGAATTTTTCTTTTATTTAGCTCATAGTCTCTATGATACCACAGGTACTAAGAAGGTAACTTTCTTATGTAAAAAGCAATGGAATGGAAAAAACAAACAAATAAACATAGGCTCGAGGGTCAGAAGGTAGTCTTTCTATACTACTTCTGACCTTATAAGCCCTGGAGCTTTAGGCTGTGTCCCCATCTGTCAAAATATGGATCCATGTCTCCTATTTCATGGAGTAGGTCATTTGAAGGGTTAAATGAAATGTAAATAAAGCATCTTACAGAATAAATGGCTAAAACGGTGTCCATCATAACATGGGCTCTCAGTGAACATGAGTCTCTTTTGTTACATCTCAAATCTTTCAGTTTCATGACAACATGAGACTGGCTCAGTACAGTTTCTATGAGGATTATTGTTGTTACTGTTATAGTGGAAATGTATTTGATTAGGATAATAATACAAGGTCAGAGGAAAGCAGACTAGGCTCAAGTCTTTCTCTTGTTTGTGTTCTTTCCCCTTTCCTAGAGGAGAAACTGTCTTTTACCCGCCGGCTGTCCTGTCTTCCTACTGGAATTTTGTAGTGAACAAATGGCTATTCAGCGGGCCATTCCTAGCTTCCAGGGAACACGGGCAAAGATTCCATTTGGGTGTTTCCTGTGTAGATACGCTGCTTATAAAGAGAACATTTCAAAAGATTAAAATTAGAGAACACACACACCAGAGAAGACCTGACCTAAGTTCCTCAGCAATCATTCTTCTCCTTATCTGTGACAACTGAAATTTTCTTTACAGATTTTAAAGTCCTACTTCTAATGAGAATACAAACCCTGGAAGAGAAAATGGCCTGCTCAGAATTTGGTGTGTGACTCACATGTCCTAACTTCCAAACCATTGTTTTTCCCAGGCAATAGACTGTCATCAGGGTCTGTGTCATGGTGTAGAGCTCAGCAGACCTGTAGCTGAATATCTATACTGATTTACAGTAAGAAAATGTCTGTCCCACAAGTTTTAACAATCACAAAAAATATCTTTACTGTGGGTTTTTCTTTGGGAGAAATTTAAAGGATTTATAAGACACTTAATTCAGCCTGACTTCTTAAAATTCATCTGGAAACATTTCTTCCATCTGCAAAGTTCAGTTTCTTAGGAGCTAAGATTGCATCCAAACTCTGTGTGCAACTCCCATGCACACTCTCTTCCATGGCTCTCCATCTACTCCTCACTCACAACTGTCCTATCCTCTGTAATGGGAAATGTCATCCTTCTCTGATTCCGATGCTCATATAGCAAGGAACAGCTCTAAAATTAGGGGAATGATGTTCTCCAACATTTGTATGTTGATCTGTATCTATGATTATGACATATTTCAACTTTCTTTTACAAGCTTCTAAATATTAAAATGAAAAATAAAACTTATCAAATAACTATTTTCTCAAGTGATGGTCAGGAAAACGTAGGCCATTCCAAGGAAACTGCCTAATGACCAGGAACCACTAACATCTCACTGTACATCATTATAAAACACGGGCTGAGGAGTATAGTTAGGGTTTCTAGGAAACATCGGGTTTGGGATCAGTACAACTTAATTGCATTTTTCTGTTTTTTTATTGTGTTTTTATATGTTTGTTTTCTTTACTAGATTGTGAGGCAGATTGTTTTGTCCCCTAGGGCTAGTATTTTACCTAGTATAGCTTGGCCACTCAATAAATGTTCAGGAAAGAATAAATGGATGAACAAATGAAAATACCTATGAAATCGAATTTTTCTTTCTTTCTTTTTTTTTTTTTAGGAATTGGGGAGAGGGAAGAGCAAAGGAGAAAGAATTGCACAAATTCACAGCTTCTAGCCCAAGATGATGGCGGAAGTCTAAGTTGAGCCGTATTAAAGATATCCCTCCCTTCTGCTTTACAAATCCATGCAGGACCTACAGCCCCAGCAGTCATCTCATTCACTGTCTGGGAACACGGAGACAGCTTTCCTTTGTGGTCTATTGTTGGAGTCCACAGAGGCTAACAGATCCCATCTGCCTGGTGCAGGGCTGTAATCCCCTTTGCTGGGCTCTCTGGCTATGAGGACACCACTCAGCAATGCCAGATTGCGAGCCTTCATGCCCTCTCTTCCCATCATCTCTCCTCTGAATAAATAGCTACTGTACCAGGCCAGCAAATTTTTTAGACTGTACACATCATATAGAGTAAAAAGTAGCATAAATCTGAGTCTCCTAACCGCTGACCTTCCCTCTCCTCCACCTCTACCATCACCTCACACAGGATCTTTCTTTACATTGAGAATGGCCGTTTATCCAAAAGGAGATAAATTAGCAGTATTCCCCAGACAAACAGTTTAATAAGGCTAAGAGCACATTGGCGAGATGGGCTGTAGCTGTATTACCTAGCTTACAAATCCAGTTTTGAAATTGCAAAGGTGCCTTAATAGCATAAATAAACACTATAAACATTTTTAAAATTCCATCTGCCTTATCTGATTGAGACTGATCCAGGTTATCTCAACAGCTCAATGGAAATGCATTTCAAATGAAACAGGAGGCAAATCTAGATACTTTATATAAGCACAGGACAGAATTGGGGGGAAGAACACTCTAATGCCTTATCTCAGGGTCCATAGAAAAAATGGTGTTATTCTTAAAGAAAAATTTTAGCTGACAGAGTGGCCAATTGATAGTTCTATGGGTTTTAATAATTTATGTACCAAATTTTAGCTTTAAAAATTCAATGAGATAAATTTGATTTTAAAGTTAAGTATAGTTTGAGTCAAGCGAAACTGATAAAAATACAGCAAAATAAAAAAAAATACAGCAAAATAGCTCATTGCTCTCAAAATTGCTTCTCACTGATACAAAAATGAAAGTGAGATTGAACATTGGATAAACTAATTTGAATTTATATCTTTTACTCTCAGAAAGGCATTCTTCTTTTATAGATAAAGGGCTAACAGCTGCTTATTTACACTGTAATATGCACTGATGTGATTTCAAATACTTCTCACCTAAATGCTTAGTAGACATACCTGGCCAGTGGGAATTCCCAAGAAACAGGTTTTCTGTTTCTTATTTTTTCCTAGTTTAAAGTTACAATGCTGCATTTTATACAAAGGCAATGGTTCAATGAATTAGCACTTATCAACATTCAAAGAAAACTCTTATTGAATAATTAAATGGATCATATAGTCATTTTTTTAAAAGATTTTATTTATTTATTTGACGGACAGAAATCACAAGTAGGCAGAGAGGCAGGCAGAGAGAGAGGGGGAAGCAGGCTCCCCGCTGAGCAGAAAGCCTGATGCAGGGCTCGATCCCAGGACCCTGGGATTATGACCTGAGCCGAAGGCAGAGCCTTTAAGCCACTGAGCCACCCAGGCGCCCCTCATATAGTCATTTTTAAAGAGACAGAATCCAAAAGGCAGTAATTTTTAATACCAGCACACTCATGCCCTAATACAGACTGGCATAATCACCTGTTATCATTCATAATCATTTAGGTAGTATATCACTTTCCTAATCATCAAATGTACACCATTAAGGAAAGCTAATTAAAAATAGAATTAATAAAAACTGAAAGTGTTTTTAAATGTTGGTTCAAAGAAATTGTGACCATTCTATGTTTTTCTAAGTTCTATTGGTCATTTATAAGAGCCACTTTGTTCCATACTCTGTGAACATGAATAAAAAGAAAGACTTGATCTGCATGCAGTGTTGATCACTGCACAATTTTAGAGAACAGCTAGAAATGAAAAAATAGGATCTTCTGTAATGCAGTTGCTCAGAGTAAATTATTTTTGGCATATATATTTTGGTGTATATGTTTTAGACACTTCCTCCGTATATGAATAATGATTGTTACATAAGTGTTTATAATTTGCCAACAGCTAAAGTCAAAATAACACATAAACGCCCTTCCTTACCATATTTCCAGATTGTCATTTTAACATCATCATATTGCTTGAATGAAACAATTTAAATATGTAGCCATTTTTGTACATTTTGTGTAAAACTTAAATGAAAATCTTTTAAATAAATATTTGCATACCTATTAATATTGCTTTGGAAAATATTCCTAGAGATAGTATTTGTTCATTAGAATAGCACACATTTCAGTGATTTTTAAAACATAAGACCAAATGGGGATGCTTGCGTGGCTCAGTCAGTTAAGGATCTACCTTCAGCTCAGGTCATGATCTGAGAGTCTTGGGGTCAACCCTTGCATTGGGCTCCTGGCTTGGTGAGGAGTCTGCTTCTCCCTCTGCCCCTCACCCCATCACCCCCTTTGTGTCTCTCTCTCAAATGAATAAGTAAAATCTTTTTTTTTTTTTTTTTAAAGGGACCAAATGGTCCACCATAAAAGTTGGGCCAATTATAATAATTTTTTCATTTGTTTAATAATATTTTCTGATTACCTATAGTAACTATGGATGGTACAATTTTCAAAATTTCCTAAGGTAAAAATTCATTTAAAAAATAAGAATTTGGGCGCCTGGGTGGCTCAGTGGGTTAAGCCGCTGCCTTCAGCTCAGGTCATGATCTCAGGGTCCTGGGATCGAGTCCCGCATCGGGCTCTCTGCTCAGCAGGGAGCCTGCTTCCCTCTCTCTCTCTCTCTGTCTACTTGTGATCTCTCTCTGTCAAATAAACAAATAAAATCTTTAAAAAAAAAAATAAGAATTTATAATTGATAAACTTGTTCTATTATCCACTCTTCAAAGATAATAAGCAAAAATATTTCATTCTCTCGCTAAGCTTGAAATAAATTCTGTAAATTGTGAAACAACCACATGCCCTCACTTCTTTTTTTATTCAATTTTATTTAAATTCAATTAATTAACATACAGCATATCATTTGTTTCAGAGGTAGGGCTCAGTTATTCATCAGTTGCATATAATACGCAGTACTCATTACATCATGTGTCCTTCTTAAGGCCCATCACCAGCTACCCACCCCAGACCCTCCCGCACCTCACTTCTAACAATTATCTTTAAATTCTCCTCTTCCAAGTAGTCTATGTGAAACTATTTATAGGGATTTTCACAACAGCCAAATTAGATCAAGTCCAAGGAATTATGAGTGATTAGAAGGAATGAGCACAGGGAAGAGAAAACATATTTTGGGGGGCTCCTGTGGAAACCTTCCAAGGCTGCCATCAATGCAACAGTGACCCTCTGACACATTTCAGGAGAGGAATCACTGTCACTATGGGATATGATGAGGAAAAACAGTCCAATCATCTAAGAGTCCTTGGTTGATTAGTTCAACTCCATCATCTTTATTAGTAAAATGAAAGTACTTGTTCTGCATGTTGTCAGTGACACAAGTGTTTTCTTCTTCAATCATTTTCCTATTGTTCCATTGTCTGAGTGGAAATCCATGATAGACATTTTCTAATGATGAGACATGTTTTTATTTTTTTTCCAAACATAATACGTGAAAAATTGATTTGTAAATGCTGAGCTTCTACAACATGACACTCTTTGTTCAAGGTCTTGTCCTGTGAATTGTGATCTATATATTTAAATTATTCACCTGAAAATATGTAACTTCTGTAAGAATCCAAACTGTATCTTAGCTACCACTTTATACCTAGCACTAGCTTACAAAGAAGACATTCAGTTAATACCTGTTGAATGAATGAATCAAGAATGAACAATGAGTGAGCATGTGATTTAAACAATTCTAATTGAAGGTGAAGTGTTTGTTTATACATGAACAGTAACAAAGAACTAGTAAAATATAAAGTCCTCAATAGACTCAATTCTACATAAACATTTAATGCATGAGGAATATGCTAGAAGAAAATAACAGGGAGTATTAAAATTAAAACCTTTTCTAAAGGTTGCAAAGTTAACCCAACAACAAGTAGGTAAAGCAATTTGATCCACCTTATACACTACACAACAGAATTCTATATAACCTAAAGTGTCGTGGAAAAAAGAAAATTAAGTATTCATCAACTGTCTGAGGGAAGAGCTAGCAAAAATATAAGCTGAAAATACCTAAGTTTCCTGAACGTAAAGCAATAAAAGAAATGCTAAAGTAAATAATTGACATTTAGCTATATAAAAATTCTAAATTATTGTAAAAATTTTTAAATGGTAAAAATATCTAGAAAAATATTTACAACAAACATGAAAAAAGGTTGTATTTTTAAATACAAATTTATTGTAAAATTGGAAAAAAGTGCTTCAATGATTAGATAAAAAATATAATTAGTCAATTCCCTCAAGAGAAAGTGCACTTAGTAAACCATTATCTAGAAGCGTGCAATCTCAATAAGAAACAATAAATAGCATAAGGAAAAAAGCAGCTGGCACAATTTTCACCTATTAAATTGACCATTAAAAACTTTAATATCTATTGTTCTTGGAGAGCATACTAACAATGCTGAAGGAAATCATACTTAGCTGATAGCAAAGTAAATTAGCACTATCCTTTTGAAAAATAATTTGGCAATATGTTTCAAGTACCATACTATGAAAATTATTGCATACTTTGTTCTATTATTCCCATTTTGTAAGATTCACCCATTTGAAAACAACACATAAGACAACTCTCTGTATGAAAACATTTCATTTTATTTTATTTATACAAGTGAAAACAGAACCAAAAAATGTCGTTAAAAAATTAGGGACACCCATTCAAAAGAGTATGAAGGGGCAATTACAGGGAGAATTGTGGGTGTGAAAAAAAATATGGATGAAAAGGCACAACATTCCATATATAATACAATTGAGCTATGTAAAGTATATACATCTGGAAAAGGTGGCATGAAAATATTTTCTTATGAGAAGGGGAGGATATCTTTATTTCTTGCTTCTTCCTTCCTATTGTCTGGAATAATTTATGAGTTCCAGAGGCTTCTTGAGGAGAGAGAATAGCACTTGAGGGACAGCCACACCTAGAGCTTGAAATGAATTCTGAGGCCCTGAAGACCTAATGGAGCTGCCACATCCAGCCATGGGCTGGTTACTTCGGACTCTCTACCTAGGCTTTTCTCTCTTAAGGCCTCAGCTGCCTGGGTCTTCCGGTTATTGTTTGCTTATTTTTGCTGTAATCATCTGAACCTAATCCTAACCAGTATATAATAAAAAATAATTTAAGATTGATTCTATATTTAGCATAAATATGCAATTCAAAGTTTTAATTTAAGTTTTAAACTGAATAATAAGATTTTTATTGAGAACATAGTCTGGGATGCTACATCATTGAATGTCGTACACCATTTTTAAAATGCCCTAAACATGTTATTTAGCAAGGTGTTTGCTAAAATAGAAACAGTAGCCTACAATATTTTGTCATTATTAATAATCATTAAATTCAAAGGTTTTGGGGGAAAAAAAGGTTTGAAAGTAGTTTAACTGATTCAATTCATGTTTTTTTCTTCTGTTTCCAGTTCATTTCCCACCCTAACAATGAGAATTGTCCTCTATTTTCAGTTTTTCGCCTTTTGTTTCAGGACCATCATGTTCCTCTCACGGGAACTGGCTAACTCTGTTTAGTTTTGGCAGTCACAAAATATGTTCCCAGGACAAATGGTCCATGTATACTGTGAAGTGTACACAATTCCCAGCTTAGAATAATGCTACATGCTAACAAGCAGATGCATACAGCTGGCTTTTTAAAAGACTTGGCAAAGTTCATTCTTTGTTCAGCTTCTTACGATTAATCCTTACAGGATTTTTCTGAACATTTTACACTGACCTTATTTTATACAAGAACATTCACACTGAAAGAAAATTAAATACATACACATGATACATATACAAAAATTAAGTTCCAGGGCTTTTTTTGACTTGGACTGCCAAAACCTTAGTATCACTATTTCTAGAGTTAAATATTGCAAATGCTACTTATAACAAATCAAGTATAAAGAGGCATTAAAAAAATGTCAGAAATGTTTGTTAAAATAAGTGCTAAGTCGATGGAATAAAAAACAAAAAAGTGGATTCTATTTTGGCAGACCAGCTAGAAAATATGTGAACATGAAGAAAAGCAAACTTTACAAAGTTTCCATTTGACTATAGACAAAAAGAATAGCATGCAATTTTAATTATGACTTTGCACCAATTCTGGCCTATATGGTTAAAAGAAACTAGCTTCTCCTTAGGGTTTATGATCTAATTGGTCACAGCTCAAAGAGACAGAAAGAATGAGAGAAGGAAAGGAGAGAGGGAGGGAGGAAAAAAGAAGACAGACACAATTCTATGTTCAAGTTATGTTGCAGTTAATTTCTCTAGCAAACATATATAAATATCCAGCAAATTCTAAAGATAAGAATATTATATATACATATACACACACATACCTATGTGTATGTTTATGTGTATGTAATTTTATAAGTTAAAAAATCATTTTTAGATTATATGTGAAGAATTTTTAAAAAAGGTCCAGTATTAAAAATGGCCCAGGAAGTATTTCTTTTTAGTAGGGGAATTTTACCAATATCGCATGCAAGTATTCGAGTCAATTAAGTCTAAAGTATTTTGTGATACGATACTTGTGAGAAATTATTAGCTAATAAGATGGATCGCTCCATAGTCACTATATAAAACTAGTAGTGTGACAATTTTTTTCAAAACTATGAACAGAAATACAGTTAGAAAAAAAAAGTAATACATAGAATAGTAAATTAAGAGTTAAAGCTCATAGGTTTCGCTCAAATGACCTCTCCCCTAAAAAGGTTATCTTATAGCCTGACCTGTTCTCCTGAATAAATGTGGCAGTTGGTCTGTGCCTCTGCCACAACACCTGAATCTTCTAGCTCACATTTTAATTGTTTGTGTAACCTTACATAGGTTATTGCGCCAATTTTTTAAACAATCTCTCTTCCCCCAATCTTGTTCCACTTTAATCTAGTGGTTCTCTAATTTGAGTGTACAGTACAAGTTCAGGTGGAATCACCTGAAAACACTGAAACCATGTATGGTGAGTCCCCATCTCCATGGTTTTTGATTCAGTAGCTCTGGGATAGAGTCCAACAATTTGTATTTTTAAAGCTTCCCAGGAGATACTCATTCTGCTGGTCCTGAGAATATTTGGAGAACTAATCTTTTCTCTACCAAGGAGATGGAGAAGGTTTTAAAAACAAACATCCAAGGATATGTAAAAAGCTCTAATATCTTTTGTAATCTGTACTACAAGGGGCTTCCATTCATTCCACACTTCTCTACTGGAAGCCTGTTTCTCACCAGTCCCCTTCTTCACACTTCCAAAACAGTCTCATTAAACTTTGTTGTGATTCCAAATGTGATAAGCATTTTTTTCTCTTCAGGACCTTTATGTTTCTTCTTCCTCTACCTGGCTGACTCCTAGTCATGTTTGAGGTGTCAGGTAATTCCTTCAAGAAGCCTTTCTGTCTCCAGAGGAGGTGTTGCTCCCATGTAGTCGCTCAATACTCTTCCTATTTTAACTTAGCAATAATAGAATATCTCCTCACTCATTCATAAAGTCTATGATTGAGAAAGGCGGTATTTATTTAGTTCTCTATTATCTAGCACGGGACTTAGGTACCAGCTGCTCACCAAAAAATTGTGGTGAATAATTTAATAGAGGAGTGTTCTAACCTATCAGACCAAGCTTATAGAATAAAGAATTTGGTGGCTGAATCTTTATTTTCTTCATAGCATCCAGAACAGTGCCTTGCACGTGGTAAGCACTTTGGAGAGATTATTTGGCTAAAGGAAGGGATAGAGGGATGTACGGATGGGTGGATAAAGGTTAGGTGGATGGAAAGGGGAAGCACAGGAACAAAACACACAGTCCAATTCCACAAAGTAAGTGAAGTATTTGAAAAAGCTGAATAGGAATCCTCTTATATTTACTGAAACAAACAAACTCTTTGACATAGATTAAGGAGGCTAGCCCATAAAAGGAAAACAGTGGTAATAAATATCTGTCATAGAAAATTGAAAAATAAATTTTCAAGAGAGTATCCCATCATCTGAAAGTCCAGGATTACAAGACACTATATCTTACAGAAAAGTATAAAGAGAGATGTTCCTAACAGAGACAGCAGCCATATTAATAGGGAAAATGGCAATATCTCATTACATTTATGTAAGTAAAGAGCCATAACACGAGAATATTCAGACATTGACTTCAGCTGTGGCTGCCATCTGGTAGGTCACAGTGTGGGAAAAACAAGAGCTGTGACACAGGGGAATAAATCATGAGCCTGGGAACTGGAAAATCAGAATTCTGTTCTTGATTTCAGCTGCTGAATTGCTATATGAACTTGAACATGCTGAGTGCTTCAGTTTCCTCATCTATGAAGTGGGGCTAATAAAATCTTCAGTAACACAATGCAGGAATGAACGAATATCTGTGAATACGAAAAGCCCTCTGGACATATTACTGTTTTAAGGGAACCTCAGACACAGTCTTTCCCCAGTCTCATTTTTCCCCCGTATTCATGTACATCTCAACTTCCTGTAATTTTGCAGTTTTACGGAGCCTGTGTTTTATATAAGAGTGGATTTCCCAAGCTGTGAGTACAGTGATTATTCTTGCCTTCAGTAAGAAATTCTGCAGATAACAGAAATAATTGGAATTAAGCAGCTGCTAGCTTTCCCTTTTTTAAACAATTATGAATGGTTTCATTCTGTGTATTATTTGCTGCTCTTACATTCTCTCTTCCTGCAGCCCAGAGCCAAAGACTTTCTGTTATAAGCCTGTAGAGATTAAGAATATAATTAAGAAGCAGCAGAACTGTAGTTGGCACAACCTCGAGCAAAGATAGCAGAGAAAACACCACTGAGCAGGAAAGACAACTTAAACCCGCAACCATCCCCAGAAATGCAGTACTCAAGTGGGGGGAATGGAAACCTGGAGAAAAACTTTTGACATGCATGAAAGACTTTCCAACCCTCAGGGGGAACTCAGCAACAGAAGCAAGCAAGTACAGCCAATTCATAACAAGGAAGATTAAATGTTGGCTTTTCCAGACACCTCTGGCAACTCTAGGATTGTCTTTGGTTTCATTGCTATTTACTTTGGGTGAGTCTTGCAGAGCGTTTACTTTCTACCAGGTAGAACTTTTCACTGGTGGTTTTGCTCATGTGATTCCCGTAGCCTGAAATGCCGGTTCTTTCCATTCCCTTCCCCCAATTTCTTCAGCACCTCAGTTGAGATGTCTCAAGCCCTTCCCAGGTAGAAGTATTTCTTCTATTTTCATATCTATAATGAATAAAAAAATCTCAGTATCAAAATTACTTATTTTATCTCTCCAGCTTTATAAGAGCTTCTTTTGAACAGGGATCTTCTCCTTCATGTCTGCATTGTCAGTTCCTTGTCCAGTGTTCCTGGCACACAGTAGATGCTTTATAAATTTTGGGTGGCCTCTCAGCCTTTGGATGGGAAGACAGTTTTTAAAAAGAGAAAGCTATGTGATTCAGTGCTGCCTGACAACACATGTGCCGCCATCATTACCTGCCTTCAGACTAAGCACATTTCCATTTTATCAGGAACATCATCTGTGTTTATGGAAGCTTAACTGCTCCTCCTTCAGGTTTCAGAAGTAGCTGTTCTTTCCTCGTATGACTACAAAGTCAAAGCAATAAAAGCCTCTTACATCACAGACTTGGCATTAGATTAGCTCAGTGAGAGCATTTTCCATATAAAGATCAATGAAGAAAAATCCAGAGCAATTACTAATGAAATGGAGAGTTTTTTTTTTTTTCCTGATTCAGAGTGAATTGATGGTTTTCATCAAGGAGATAGATGTTCCAGCATCTCCCTCCACAAAGTGCCCTAATTTTCATGGAACTGAGCATGTTAATTTTTTTAAAAGATTTCATTTTTCAGTAGTCTCTATATCCTATGTGAGACTGGAAACTACAACTCTAAGATCAAGAGTTGCATACTCTACCAACCTAGTCAGGCTGGTGCCTCTAAGAATGGACAGGTAGATGTCCACTATTGGAGAAGTACAGTATTTTACTTTTTGTAGTAAATGTGAGATCTAGAGGATACAAATGTTAGAAAAAAAATCTGTTTTGGATACACTAAAATAATCTGAGTGATTTCAAACGGAAACTACCAGATATATTACATTCTTCAGCCAAGTCACTAAAGGCAATGCACCATGCCAAATAATGAACTATAAAAATTATGACTCTTACTTATGAGATGATACCCACTAAATTTGGATTTCATGAATGACAAAAAAAATAGTAAACTTGGAAACTTTACCAAAATTATATCTTGTCACAGTTTGTTGATATTGGGACAAAATTTTATAGAAGTAAAGCAAAGATGTTGTATTTTTTTTTTTCATTTTTCTTACTTTATCACATTCTCAAATGTTTTTTGTTCTATGCCTTATGCCTTTGGGCCTTATTACTCTCATTTGAGTAATGATGAGCAATAATTTAAACAGATTTCAGTTAATGTCTAAACTACTTAATTTTGTTGTCTCTCCAGGTAATTTCTGAAGAAATTCAAGTTTCTCCAAACATAACATTTTTAAAGACTAAGTCAAAACAAGTGTATGGGAGTGATGGTCATGCCTAAGAGATTAACTCATGTGAGTCCCGGTATCCTAGAGACGTGCTTACTTCATCACCAAGGAGGAGAATGTGTAGAGACAGATTAGGTTCTGTGGTTAAAGGAATGCCTGAAAAGTACATGGGTAAGACAGAGCATCTGTGCTTAACAGCCATTTGATTATAGCATCAAGGCCAATGATGAAAAGAGCCCTCTCCAAATGTATATTATACTTATTTTTTTCCCAACATAATGAAGCCTCTTGCAAAAATTTTATTATATCATACCTACTGCTTCATACATATATCTTATCATACAAAGACATACACATAGACCTACTCATGTAATTAAATGTTCTTTTATGATGTGATTATAAGTGTATGTATGGTTTCCATTGGAGACTTTATTATCATTTGTTTAATCCCTCTGTGGAGAGTCGTTTAACTAAATTCTATCTTTCTCCATTATAAACAATGTTCTGTAAAATATCTTGTTAGATAAATATTTGCCTTCCTTCTCAACTAGTTCCTTAAGGAAGATTCCTAGGAATGTAATTTTGGGAGGGTAATGGTATGCTTACTGCTGGGGATTTTGGTAAATACTGCTGATTTTCTCTCCAGAAAACAAGAAACCATATACATTTGTTCCAATTCAATTTAGGCATTTCCTTTCCTTTTTTTCCCCCTTAATTTGCATTGACACTACATTTTAAAATTATTTTTGTTTGTTATTTTTGTTTGTGAGTTGCAAGAAATGGTAGAGTTAAATTTTCCCATGATATTTAGATACTTAGTAAACACACTCTCCACATATATGTAAGGTAACTAAAAATGGATTTATTTTATTTTTGTATTTTTTTAGATTTTTATTTATTTACTTATTTGACAGAGAGAGAGAGAGAGAGCAAGAAGTGGCAGAAAGGCATAGGGTGAATTTGACTCCCCACTGAACAGGGAGCCCCACATGGGGCTCAATCCCGATCATGACTGAGCTGAAATCAAGAGTCAGATGCTCCATAACTGATTAATTTAAAACAATTGTCATTAACCTTAGGATATATAAAATAACAATTGATTTACTTTTTATATATTGGATATTAGCATAGTTGACATTTTTCTATGAGTCTATGGCATCTTGGTATTTCTTCTGTTATAAATTCCTGTGATGCCCTTACCTATTCATCTGTTAACACATTTATCTTTTCTTTACTGATGATCTTTTTTACTTACTGACTATATTTAAAACCATTAATTCTTTGTTATCATATATTCAATAATCATTTTTACTAGTTTTCCATTATGTTTATTGTAATTTTATGAAAAAAAGGCTTGGTCCTGAGTAATACACAACTTTCCTATTAATTTGAAGCATATCTTATTATGTATGTACTAATATAAGCATTATTATATGCTGCCCTACTTGTATCAATTTCAGGACTTGGTGGTATGTTTTATTTTATTTTCTGTTTGTTTTTATAGCAGTATATATAATGATATTTTTTCAATTTGCTTTTTAAAATAGTACTAATCTATTCTAGTGATTTTTTAGATATTATATGTTTTACTGTCTATTAGTGTAGTCCCACCCACCACCTTATTACACAGTTAATTTTTTTGGTTATGTTTACTCATTTATTATTTCAGATAAACTTTTAAATAATTTTGTAAAGACAACCCTCAGCAAAGTCATGTTAAAATGTTACTTTGGATTGTATTATATTGTAAAATACCTTAAATAATTAGTATCTATACAACATAGAGGATTTATTTCTCATGATACATTTTGGGATTTTTTATCTATTCAAATAAACTTAAAATTTTTTTTTAAGATTTTATTTTATTTATTTATTTTAGAGAGAGAGAGAGAAAGAAAGTGTAGAAGGAGGGGCAAAGGGAAAGGAGAAGAGAAAGCATCTCTGGCAGACTCTTCACTGAGCATGGAGCCCACCACAAGGCTCGATCTCATGACCCTGAGATCATGACCCAAGCTGAAATCAAGAGTCAGATGCTTAAATGACTGAGACACCCAGGCACCCTATTCAAATAAACATTTATATGATTTAATCAAGTTTACAGTCTAGGATTTTTATAGATTTTATTTTAAAATGGTCATACAACAAAAGTTTATTATATGGCATTTCTACCATAGCACTCAAATAATCTACACAAATGTTCAAGATTGCTAACAAAGTTGACTCATGTTGATATTATGAATGTATCAGTGTAAATCCCTACGTCTTCTGGTAGACACAATAAGAATTCAAGGGCCATTGATAAATCTAATCTGATCATTGTATGCGAACATCCACAAATATACAATAACCATAGAAGGTCCTCTATTTATAAAAATACTTTTTAAAAAAAAAATCATTGAAAAGCTACATACTGATAAATGTTATATTTTTGATGCAAATAATTTACTGTGCAAACATTACTGAGCATAATTTTTAAGCATCAGGATTGGTGCTGGTGATATAGATAGGATGGGAACTTAATTCCTATCCTGGATAAGTTTTAAAGTAAAGAAGAGAGAAAATGAACATTCAACTTACAAAACAAGTGTACTAAATGCTGTAATAGAAGTAAGCAAAATGCTGAGAGAGTAGAGGTTGGTTCCCAGGTTAGACAAGTAAGCTAATTTAACCCTTCAAATTTCCAAAATATTTGGAAAATACTCTATTTCTATAACAAAAACTGATAAAAAGCATCATATTACAATACCAATACATTTTTTAAAAACAAAAAATAATTGGAAATCTAGTGAGTATGGAAATGCTGTTTTAATTAGACTCAGATATGGGAAAATAGGAAGAAATACATATGAAGCTTCCATGATTTGAGATCTCTACCACACCAAAATTCACATTAAGTTACGATTTTACTCCCATTATTAACCCTGTGATTAGCTCTATCCATCACGATTAATATCAAATGTTGACTTACAAATATAATGAAGAGAAATGGAGAAGTTAACAGATATCAATTAAGAAAATTAAGCATTAGAGGGAAGGGGAAAACAGAAAGAAAGATTAAAGAGGGACATTTCTGCATTATAAACAATTCCACAAAAACAGAAAGTGTGTTCACATATACGATATCCTCAAACTGGTTGTTTATTAATACTAACAATCTTTTCAATTTTAAGGTTTACAGTGTTTTCACTTGCTGGATCTTGTGTCGTTATTCCTGCGATTTAGTAAGTATTATTGTAGCTATTTTTTTAAAAATCTGAAAACTCAGATTCAGAATAATGTTACATTGTACATCCAAAGTCCCCTAGCTAGTAAATGGTTGAGTTAGGCCTCGGATTTGGACCTGTGTTTCTCACTGCCTCGTGTCAGCCTGCAGTCAAGCAGAAGGGTGGATTCTTAGGGTAACCAAATGACACAAACCCCTAAACTCAATCAGTCCATTGACCTTTCTCTTGCACTAATCTTCCTTTACATACCTGTAACACCTGCTTCCATTTGGCACTTAACACTCAGATAATTCTGCAGCACACAATAAAAATTCAAGTGCCATACCATGTTAATTATTCCACTTTTCTCCACATCTAGCTCTATTATAATACCTTGTGAAAAACTGAGTTGACTTCACGGAGAATACTGCCTAATTGCTGGAATTATTGTATTATTATTGCCCGATCAGAAAGATATAAAGACTTTGAGAACTGAAATAGTTTGTTCTTTTGGTCTTCTGATTAATTCACCAGTATCACAGAAGAAGAGTTGAAGCCTATTGAGGATAAAGGATGGGTGGGCCATTTTGTTCAAATTTCTATCCTTATTATGTAGCTTCATACTTGACACAGAATAGGCACTTAGTGATACTGAATGATGAATTTATGTCAATAAACCATAATCAAATTATTTTGCAAGTTTAGCTATAGCATTAATGATAGTTCTCTTAGGATCCCATTACTATTTTTCTGTGATTATATTCTCTGAACATTAAAACAAGTGAACAAACAAAAATAACATCCAGGGTAGATGGTGAAATGCAGGAGGAGCTCAGAATTTGGATCTCATTTTCTGACATTTTCGCTGGGTAAAGCACATCTTAAATAATAGCTCATCCTTTCTTTCCTTCCTTTCTCATTTGGGTTTGACTTTCTAACTGAAGGTGAATTACTATTTATGTCATAGAAATCTTCCTACAAATCTACATTCTTATTTCCAAGTCTATGGTTAATTTAATTTTTTAATTGGAATAGATGTTAGAAAGAAAGGAAGAAAAAAAGAAAAGAGGGAGGGAGGGTGGGAAGGAATGAAAGAAGGAAGGAAGGGGGAGGGAGGGAGAAAAAGGAAAGGAAAGAAAAGGAAAGGAAAAGAAAAGGAAGGGAAGGAAAGGAAAAAGGAAAGACGGGAGGAGGATGGAAGAGGGAAGAGAGGGAGAACATAACTTTAAACTTTTTATCAAAAAAGTACAAGTATCTTAAAACAGTAGATGATCCCTAACATAATCCCAAACTATCCATTGTGCCAATGATGATAAATGTTTTCTGACTCAGATTTTATAAAGTGAATCTTTCTTTCCATACTCTTACTGCCAAGCAGTTTCTTGTTCCGGCCAAGAAGGGTGAGGAAACCTCCACAAATAGCTTAGATGTTTAAGTCATAATCCTATACAGAGAGAGAGAGAGAGAGAGAAGAGAGAGAGAGAGGAAGGGAAGAAGGGAGTAAAATGTGTTGATTTTTCTCTTAAAAAAGGAGGGAAAACTTCCATGGAAGCCTATATGTTTTCCTTTTTATTTTTTAAGATGCGTTTATTTATTTGAGAGACAGGAGAGGGGGCACGAGCCAAAGGAAGAGGTAGAAGGTGAGGGAGAAGCAGGCTCCCTACTGAGCAGGGAGCTTGATGTGGGCCTTGATCCCCAGGACTCTAGGATCATGACTTGAGCCAAAGGCAGATGCTTAACTCACTGAGCCACATAGGTGCCCCAGTCTAAATGTTTCTCAAACACCTTCCCCGGTTTACACCTTAACTCCATGTGTATGTGGTATGGCAGAGACTAAAAGTACATGATACCTAAATTCTCAGCTCACAGGACTAAAACCCCAGTGAATTTTGACATAGCTTTCTTTGTCTTGCTCATGGTTAAAAATGACACAGAACAAACAAGCAAACAAAAAAACACTGTCCTGCAGTCCACTTTCCCTTTTTGTAATTCTTTTCCTTGCCACCCTGATACCCGTTTTCTTCATCTCTACCAGCACAATAAAAACTTGAGGAAAATTCAAGGGACCGGGGGTGGTGGGGGGGAAGCAGGATCCGCTTTCTTTCTCCATAGACTGCCAAACAGGATAAGTTGGGAAATTAATTTCAATTAACCCATGTGATCATAGCTTTTGGGAAGCTGTAGCCTAGAAACAAATCACTTCCTCTAAATGTAATGTGAGAAGATTCCACCAAGAGACAAAATGCCACTATTAGAATGGCAAGGAGCACAAGGATGTCTGGGTGAAACCTGTCCAGAATCCCTAATGTGTCTACGAAGCCCCAGTGCTATTCAGCAGCCGAAGCGGGTGGCTAACCTGGAAGAAAGATTAAAGCCTGCATGTGAAGCTCCCAGAAATCACCTCTGGATGTGACATTGTTTAAAACATTTTCTTTCCATTCTGCAGTTTCAAAAGGAGCTGGGCAGCAACAAGAAGCACATCATAAATCAAAGCTACAAGCAGGACACAAGTTAGAGTCAGGCCATTGTGATAAGAATTTCCACAGCAAAAACCCAGTTCATCAGAATTCAAACGGATGAATGTAGTCATTAACATGGGCACTTCAAGACAAAATTCTTCTGATTTTTCAATTAGTTCTTTCACTCAGAATTAGACCTATTGTGAGAATAAATATCACACTCCCAGAAAGGCCATTCACTTTGTGATGCGTGGATAATCCAGCAGTGGTAAGAGGTGGGAACTATGCATCACAGGAAAGAGCCAGAGTTCTTGTCTGTTTGATTTAAGCTCTGTCACTCACTGACAGGGATTAGCAAAAGCAATTTTCTTCATGTCTCCCTTTCCCAAAACACAGGAAAACACAACAATTTAAAAATTAGAGAATTAAGACTAGGAAAATCTACATTGTCTCCCAAATCAGTTGAAAAACTGCCACATTCTGCCTACAGGTTTAGTCTTTCTCAGGAACCCTTGGGACAGCCAGGGAGTGAGCAGCAGGGATCACAGCAACCCTCGGCAACTATAAGATGGCTTCAGCATCGAGGGAGGGGCACCAAGGGTAAGTTAGAGAAGTCCTTGGGAAGCCTGCCTTTCTTTCTGTGCACCATAGTCACCTACTGACAAGAGACCAACAGAACCTTTCACTACTGGACCTGGTATATACACAATGCTATTCTAAGCCAGAGATTAGTAAATATTTTCTGTTAAGAGTCAGATAGTAAATTTAGACTTTGTAATCCATATCTCTGTCACGACTGTTCACCTCTGCCACAGGCAATATATAAATGAATGAGTATGCTTAGGTTCCAATAAAGTTTTATTTAGAAAAGCAAGTAGGGTCAGAATTAACTCATGGACTGTAGTTTGCCAGCATTTGTTCTAGATTGTTCTGTCTGGAAAATTCTCCATAGTTCTATTTATGGATGTTCTTTATGCAATTTTCCCATGTAATAAAAAGACGAAGAGTGGGGATTTTGCAGAATAAATATTGGGAACGAAGAGAACATGGATGCATTAAAAACGTCAGAAACTAGAGAGACAGAGAGCTACAGCAGCTCAGAGCCATTTCCAAGTTATTGAACAGATAATAAGAACATTCTATAATAATGAATAAGGTCTTTGAAGCAAGAAACCGCCATCTTGGACCAAATGTAACAAAAATTAGAGTGCAGAGTAGATTCTTTACATTGTCCTATACTTATTCCTTTAAATTCATTGATTGTGAAGTTTATCAACAGTTTAGACTTCAGAAGAAATTGCAGGCCAATCAGCGTACATTACCCATCATTCATAATTCATTTTATGTGACATATAACAAAATGTAGATCTCATTAGAAAGTTTCTATTTTACTATTTTCATATTGCTATTAAAAAAAATTGAGTTCAAGATCCCCTTCAGATATTGTTAAACAGGCCCCTCTATCAGCCATATCCTATCTATGTAATAGAAGAAAGATCTTGAAGCCCTAAACAGACAAAATCGACAAGTGTTTTTAAAATTGTTCATTGTGTTTCACTTTCCTTCTCATTTAGCTCATATTTCATGGCCCACCACTATTACTATTTCCATGGAAACAGCCTTGCTTACCCCTCTTTCTGACGGACTCACTTTGGAAAACTCCACAATAATTAAATACAACCATCGGCTTACTCTGTTACTGCACATATCACTAATGGACCTGGCTGAAGAAAAGTTTGTGTTTTGACTCCCTTCAAATTTAAAAGCAAAATCTTAAATAAGCACTTAAAACTCTGAGAAAGTCTATCTACCTCGTAAATTCAATTTCTTGCTCTCTAGAATGAATTTTTTGCCTTCTCTGTGTACCTCAAAATATCCAACATCCCTCCTACCTTCACTAGCAGATGACCTTACTATATATATATAAAAAAAAGAAGCAACCAGCTGACAACCGATTCATCTTTTTACAACCCCTTCCTCCTCTATCTCTGGTCACAGGATCTACCTTCTCTCCTGTTATAATCAAAGCACAGCTCCTGAGCCTTTCTCAGTCAACACCTTCCCTTGTGACCTACATCAGTCTTTCTCCTGCCTTTTCAAGGACTTGGATTCTTAAATTACTTCCATTTTATTCTGCATTATCAATTTTCTACCTCTCTTGAGTCTTTTCCACCTTCACACAAACCTGCTTATTGATTACCCAACTCATCCTCCCTAGACCCATTTAAGATGTAATTTCTCTGCTGTTCCTCACCACAAAACTCTCAAAGAATCGTCTACGATCTCTAGCTCTACTTCCTCACCTCCTGTCAACATCTAGCACAATGTCTAATTCCTATTTGACACATGTTAACTATTTATTGGATAAATAATAAATGATACTCCTCCTCCAGGTCTTATAACATAATAGTATTCAGTACATACCTTCATTATGGTACATATTCTCTATTTCTAGAGACTACCTTCAGGGGTATGAGCTCTGAGGTAAAGGACCCGATGCTGTTTTCTTCATTTTTGTGCTCTAGAACCTAGCACAATGGCTGGCACATGTTGGACAGTCAAAACATGGTAAAAAAAAAAAAAAATCCTTTGATGATATGCAAAGGATCAATAAAAATTTTTGGTGATTAGAAAACCGTTATGATAAACCAACATATTCAAGATTGGGCCAAAAGCTTAGGCAATATTTGGAGAGAGATAGATTTGTGGACAGTCATGTACTCAACAGTGTTGTTTAAGTACATAAGCTGCCTTTTTTAAAAATCTCTGTACCTACAGAGGCCAATCTCTCTGTGCTGCTCCCAATGAAGTATTTGAATTACCAAAGAAACAGCTTTAGTTTTATGGGCTATGCCCAGCAATTAGGCATAATGTAAGCATGAAAAATAAACAACCCTCATTGTCTTATAATGGAAGCAGTTTGATAGTTTTAATTTCATACATGAGCCATATATTTTGTAAAAGTGACAATAATACTTGAAGAATATTTTTTGTGGGCATTAGATAATTGTACTTTTTATAAGATAGCATTTGCAACTAAGCATTCTCTTCATCCTGCTTTTCCTCTCACTCCTACTCCATTTCTTTAACCCAGTCCATAGGGTGGAGTCAAGCAGAGTTCTGAATTTCCACTTTATAGTTATGCTAAGATCTGTCAGGTACTTATCCAACAAATACCTTCTGGAACTCAGAAATGGATGTGGTTTTCAGGCTCAGTACTCTAGTGGGATGGCTTCCCTTGAAAGAGCCTTTCTGGGTGCTATAAATAAGATCAGAGAAAGGAGGGAAGGAAAGGGAACACCTCCATCTAAGCTAATAAAACTTTCACTCAACCCTTTAAGGTTACAAACAGGAGTTCTGGAGCTAGATGGCCTATGTTTGAATCCTGGTTCTGTCACTTTTGGTGGCCTTGGGTAAGTTACTGAATTTCTTTGGTCTCAATTTTCCTATCAGTAACATGGGAACAATAATAAGGCCTATTTTGCAGATGTATTACCAGGATTAAATAATATAGTATGTGTAAAGTGCTTAGAACACTACCTACCAAGTAACAAGTATCACTTAAGTGTTAAATGAAATAAATATCTTTAAGCAGTACAAAATAGTAGCCTCCTATGAGTATTATCCTTCTTATACAACATGGAGAAGAAAATAAGTTTCATCCAAGATGCGGCTCAGATTAGAATCATTTATGAATAATAAGCATTTTTATATTCCCAGGTCCTAGAATAATACCTGGTATAGAATAGGTGAAAAACCCAGGCTTGGGTTTCCAGGGATGTACTATAGAGTCGAAGGCTAGAATTGTAATCATTCAGATAAAATAATTAAAATGCTATTGCATCTAAGATCAAAGATAGATGGATGTCAGGAGTAGGTAATTAGAACTTGGGCTATATACCACAAAGCCAGGCAGGTCCAAGGGTGGAAACAGATGGGAATCAAAGCTGGAAGCCAGTCAGGACAAAATAAAGTCCGGTGTTGGATGAGTGGTGATTGGTATGAGCATTTGTAGGGACTCAAAATTCATCTAAAATATGATTCTCCTGTTCCTTAGATAATGTATACAGATCCAAAAAAGCAGACATGACTGCTTGTCTTTATTCTTTCCACAAATGGGAATCTACTTTTTATCTTCAGATAATTCTAATCAGTAAATTATTCTTTGTCATAATACTCTAAACCCTAACTCTCTATATTTCTTTAATCCCTTTTTCTTAGGTCTGCTCTCTGAAGCTTGCAAATGTAGCAAATAACTCTTCTATATAATTATCTTTCATATATTAGATACCACAAGTACAGCTATCTTGTTTTCATTTTCTCTTCTGCAAGCTAATTATTTCCAGTATATTTAACTACTCTTCTTCAACATGGCTTCTTTGCAGCCTCTTTACCTCTCTTCTGGATAGTTGTTAATGTCTCTAGCAAAACATGGAGCCCAGAACTGAACTTTTTAACAAAGCCAAAACTAGGGAATAGTGCAGAAAACAATGGGCCTATTATCTTTATCTCCCAATACACAGACACTCTATATTTACTAACAAAAATTGCATTGGATTAAGGGTCAACACAATTTTTCTATAAATAACCAGATAGTAAACATTCTAGATTTTGAGGTCCATAAAGTTCTGTTGCAATACTCAGTTATGTTGTAGAATGAAAACTGGCATACATAATATGTAAATGAATGAACATAGCTCTATTTTTATAAAACTTTACAAAAACAGTGGGTTTTAGTTTGCTAATCCCTGCATTAGCGATTCATATGCTTTCAGTCACCTAAAACTCCTAGATTTTCTTCATATGCTTCTAAGCTACAGACTTCCACTGTTTACTTTAAAAAGACTCTAAGTTTGTCTCCATTAAAATTGTGTAGGATTAGATTTAGCCTACACGTCTAATGTGCTGTTATCATTTGGATTCTGACTCTTTTGGTCATTGCATTGTAAAAGCTACTCTTCTCTATATCATGCCATCTACACATTGATAAATATGCCCTTTCTTCATTCTAATGCAAAATATTGACAAAATTATTGAATGAGAAAAGGTCAAGGAAATAATCTTTTGCAATGAGACTCCAAGTTAACATAAATCCATTAATAATCATTCCTTGGGGACATTTCTCCACTCATCTATTACAGATTAATTTTATCACCCAGTCCTTATTTTCTCAACATTAAAAAAAAAATTGTCAAATATCGTAACAGACTATAATAGCAGTATCTTTATCAGTCTTCTAATGTAGCTCATTAACTCAATGAAAGAATCTAAATTGAATCATTTCTTTTTAACTTAGTATGAAGTTTCTCAATAGTCTGGTATGTAAGTCTTTCAATTTTCCCCACTTATTTAGAGCAAAACTGAGTGTAATATTTGAAATCTCAAGAAGTCAAATTGCAGCTTATCCAGCAAATAAGTTTCTAGTAGATATTTGGAATTGGAATGGATTGTATCATTTGAAAATCAGGTTTCCAGTTATTGAATGCATTCTGAAGATGAAGGATAAACTTTGAAGATGACCTAAAGAAATTCTTACATCAGTTAAATAGTGAAATGGATGACAAATAAAACCATGTCTGTCTCTGAGAATCTTTGAAATCTACTATTTTAGTCAGCCAAATAAATATAAAGGACTTAGCAAGGAAGCAACCTCTTGTCTTACTGCAGATAGTGTCTAGTGGCAAAAAAAGCTAAACACACAGCAAACAGCTACAGTTCATACCTCACTTGTGTTTTTCGGTCCCTGGTTATCTGCAGCCCCTGAGATTATACTGGCAATGACCCCAAAACACAGGTTATAGAATGAGATTGAATTTCTAAGAGTCTGGAAGTCATGAAATATTTATTTCTACAGAGGAAAGGAGGGAGTACAATCATTATCTTATTAGATATCCAGGATATCTAATATCCTATTAGATAATTAGATATTAAATTATGGCCTTAGCCTAAATATGGTAAGTCCATGAAGGACACCAGATATCACCTTCTTTACTTCACTTAGAATATTTACCCAATCATAATTTGTTTCAAGGATATTGCACTGTTTTAACTGATAGCACTGTTGTCTGAATTGTGTATAACATTTTGAGCTAAGAGAATGGATTAAAGGAAATCTTTTATTAAAATGTGAAAGACAGGCTTATGGTTGTGCTTAAGAATCTAACTTAGATAATTACTTCTCAAGGCTATTTTCATCAAATTCCACTGATTAGGTGAAAAGAGCTTTTACATATATATATATATATATTATATATATTACATATTATATATACAAAATTTAAATATATAAAATATATATATAAGTAAATATATATATAAGTAAATATATATATAAATATATATATACACATACACACACACATATATAGAGAGAGAGAGCTTTTACTGATATATATATATATATACATATATTTTTATTTTTATTTTTATATATATGAAGATATTTAAGCCCTGAAATTATGACATTTAACCGCAACATAGTAATATGATTAAAATGCAGTCATGAATATAGTTTTATCAGAATTTCTTTTTTTTTTAAAGATTTTATTTATTTATTTGACACAGAGAGAGATCACAAGTAGGCAGAGAGGCAGGCAGAGAGAGAGGAAAGCAGGCTCCCCACTGAGCAGAGAGCCCAATGCAGGGCTTGATCCCAGGACCCTGGGATCACGACCTGAGCCGAAGGCAGAGGCTTTAACCCACTGAGCCACCCAGGCGCCCCTTTATGAGAATTTCTAACCAAAAAATTCTGCTTGATTGCTTACTTTTGAATTCATGTAATATACTAGACACTTGGTGGCATGTCTTTTGTTGTTATTTTTATTATCTGTGAAAAGTCATGATATACATTTTCTGATAGGTAGAGTGCTGTTTATTTTGTGCTTTAGTATTTCCTCCTCCTTCTAACAGGATTCCTTATACCAAAGCCTTTCACTGTTGCTACAGATTAGTGAAATCATAGTTCATAGTTGCAGTTCATGCATAGAACTTGGAGATTTGAAAATGATTTTAATCAAAGAAGTCAAAGCAGAATGACAAGACTGTATAACTTCTCTCCTGGTTTCTCCATGCTGTGAATGACCAAAACATCATGATTTCTTTTTAAGAATTATGAACCTGATTATTTGAGCATTTATCATTCTCTGTGTTCAGAACACTACTTTACTTTGAGGAAACTGTTTCTTCCTGACTCAAATTATGTGCTCAGGTGGAAGCTGCCAGCAGTTTCACTACTGTTTCATTGTCAACTCAGCTGGTACAACTGAGGGACTAACACTCTCTTATCTTGGTGATTGTATAGGACACGGGTAGACATCTCAGGTTCTGTCAGTCTGAATGTATCCCAAGATTTTATGAATTAGGAGCTAGCTCTTCAAAAAAATATCTAAAGTCAGAACTGGAAGCCATAGGTTATTCTGAGTAGAGAAGGATATCAGTTAAGATGCTCTTGGTTGCAGTCAAGAAGAAAATAATAAACTCAAATTCTTACACATAAGGTGGCAGATGGGAGATAACATCCATGGAAAAGACAGAATAAGAAACCTCAAATATTCTCTGCTCAATGAAAGCAACAAGAGCATTGGCAAATTTTTCAAAATCAACTTTTTTAAAACTGTAGAAATTAACAAAAATCTTGCAACAATCTGGGAGGTGTTTATTTAAGAGAAATGCCTGGATCTCAGTAACATTAGTGAGCCTTGTGGCATTTTAATTTTCCCTGTTCCTTCCCTTCATAAATTCCACAGTAGACTTTAAAATTAAAAGTCCCACAATCATGGTGATAACTAGCAGACTAGCACCACTAAAAGGGAAAGAATGGACCTAGAGCTCTTTTAAAGCCTTATATTTTCAGAAAACTGCCACTATTTGATCCACCTAGAAATTCCCCAGAAAATTCCACCCTAAAGCTTACCTTTATCTGACCTGAATCAGAGCTCACCCTTTTCCTCTAGGAACATTTTTAAAAGTAATCAGCAACAGTTGTTTAACATTATAGTTGTCAGATGTGGCAATAACAATTGGGGCAAACAATAAGGTGACCAAAAAACTTAAAAGAAAAAAGCTGAACAATGAAATATCTATAGGAGGATTTACAGTTTCTGAGCTATTCTTGGAAATCCACAAGGCTGCATGCATGCACAGGTCTCTGTGTATGTCCAGGAAAGATGAAAAAAGCTCTAAGCATTGGGCCTTGGGTGACCTTGAAGCTCCACCTGAGCAGTAAATGAAGGCTAAGGCAGAGTTGTAAACTGCCTACATGAACGTTGAAGGTATGTCCCAAAATGCATACAGAGCCACTCGGCAAAATGGAACATTTCTTGATTTAAGGCATTTAAGGAAATGTTTCTCCAATCATTAGTTGACCATTAAGTTTACTATGCAAAGACTTCAGAAGCTACATACAACAAACAATACCAATGTTAAAGAGTTAGTTCAGGAAAAACATTAAACAAATAGCTTTGACAACAATAAGCAGCAATAACAATAAACCCTGTGGATGGGAGAAAATCTAATTTCCAGAGTTGCCACAGGGTATTATCTAAAATGTTCAATTTTAAGATGAAAATTACGAGACATGCAAATAAGAAAGTATGGCTGATACATAAGTAAAAGATGTGATAAAACAATAGAAACTATACTGAGGAAACAATATATTGGATCTATTAAACAAATATTTTAAATCATTATTTTAAACATGCTCAATGAACTAAAAAATCCATGTCTAAAGAACTATAGGAGAATATGGGAACAGTGTCTCACCAAATAGAGAATATCAATAAGTGGATAAAAATTTTAAAGGTAGGTCAATTGATACTATCCAGTCTGAGTGTTTGGGTTGTTATAACAATATACTCACAGACTAAGTACCTTCTAAACAGCAGAAATTTATTTCTCATGATTCTGGAGGCTGGAATTCCAGGTGCCAGGATGGCTAGGTGAGGGCCCTCTTTCAGTTGCAGATGTCTCACTATATCCACACAGAGTAGAATGGGACTAGGAAATTCTATGGGGTCTCTAAGGCCAATCATAAGGGCACTGCCATCATGACTTAAGCACCTCCCAAAGGCCCCACCACCTAATACTCTCATATTGGACATTAGAATTTCAACATATGAATTTTAGAGAGACAGAAATTTTCAGGACATTGCCATGAGAAACATAAAATGATGTTGAAGAAAAGTGAACTGGGTCTCAGAGATCTATGGGACACCATGAAATATATCAACATATGTATTAATGGGAGTACTAGAGGCAAAGGAAAGACAGAAAGAGGCAGAAAGTTTATTTGGAGAAATAATGCCCCAAACTTCTCAAATTTAATGAAAAGCATTAATCCGCACTTCTTGTACATGCTCAGTAACTTCTATATTATATAGATTCATAGGGATCTGATTTTTTTTGAATCATATTCAAGCTGTTGAAAGCCAAAGACAAGTTAAAAGGAACAAAAGAGAAATAACTGATCAAGTACAAGGAATCCTCTATAAAATTAACAGATGATTTATCATCAGAAACCATGGATACCAGAACATGACGTATTCAAAACACTGAAAGAAATGTTTGTCAACCAAATATTTAGCCAACAATCCTTAAAAAAATCAAAAAGAAATTAAGGCATTCTCAGATAAATAAAAAGAAAGAATCTTTGCTAGAAAACTTACTACAGGAAATATTAAAGAGAGCTCTTTACCATGAATTAAGAGGACGGTAGGCAAACACTTGAATCCACACAAAGAAAAAAAGGGCACTGGTAAAAGTACTAGCTAAGTAAATGTAAAGGATAGCTTAAACTTTCTCTTCTTTGTGACTCTCTTTTCTCTTGTCTGATCTCAAAGATAATTGCATAAATAATACTTATAAATCCTTGTCAATAGGCATACAATGTATAAAGATGAAATATATTAGAAAAATAATAGCATAAAGAATGGGAGAAAGCAACATAGGAGCAAAAATTTGGAAACTATTAAAATCGAGTGTACATTAATCCAAATTAGTTAATTGTAATCACAAAGGGCAAATATTGAGAAAATACCTCAAAAATATATATTGAAAAAAACAACATAAGCAAAATTGTACACCAGAAAATGTATAATTAACACAACAGAAGACAGTAATGGAGAACTATAAAATTAAAAAAAAGAAAACAAATAGCAAAATGACACACATAAATTTTACTTTATCAGCAGTTACATTAAATGTAAATATATTAAAAACTCCAAAGCAAACCAGAGATTAACAAAATAGATTAAAAAGAAACATTGTTCAACTATAAATTGTTTATAAGAGACACACTTTAAATTCAAAGACACAAACAGTTTGAGAATAAAAGGATAGAAAAAGATATACCATGTAAAGAGTAACTAAATGAGAGCTGTAGTGGCTATAATAATCTCAGATGAAACATTCTTTATTTCAAATTGTTGCTGGACAAAACCACAATGAGATACCACCTCACACCAGTCAGAGTGGCTAAAATTAACAAGTCAAGAAATGACAGATGCTGGCGAGGATGCGGAGAAAGGGGAAGCCTCCTGCACTGTTGGTGGGAATGCAAGCTTGTGCAACCACTCTGGAAAACAGTGTGGAGGTTCCTCAAAAAACTGAAAATAGAGCTACCCTATGACCCAGCGATTGCACTACTGGGTATATATCCTAAAGATACAAACGTGGTGCTGTGAAGGAACACGTGCACCTGAATGTTTATAGCAGCAGTGTCCACAATAGCCAAACTATGGAAAGAACCTAGATGTCCATCAACAGATGAATGGATAAAGAAGATGTGGAATATATACACAATGGAATACTATGCAGCCATCAAAAGAAATGAAATCTTGCCATTTGCGATGACGTGGATGGAACTAGAAGGTATTATGATTAGTGAAATAAGCTAATTGGAGAAAGACAACTATCATATGATATCCCTGATATGAGGAAGTGGAGATGCAATGTGGGGGTTTTGGGGGGTAGGAAAAGAAAAATGAAAGAAGATGGGATTGGGAGGGAAACAAAGCATAAAAGACTCAATCTCAAAAACACACTGAGGGCTGCTGCGGAGAGGAGGGATGGGAGATGGTGGTGGGGATATGGACATTGGGGAGGGTATGTGCTATGATGAGTGCTGTGAAATGTGTAAACCTGGCGATTCACAGACCTGTACCCCTGGGGATAAAAATACATTACATGTTTATTAAAAAAAATAAATTAATTAATTAACAAATTGTTGCTGGAGGCAAAGAGGTAAAGATGAATATTTTATAATGAAAAAATAGTCCATCAAGATGACATAACAATTATAAACATAAACACATCTGACAGAGGCCCCCAAAACATGAAACAATAATTGAAAGAATTGAATGGAAAAATAAGTGACTCAACAATCACTGAAATCTTCAATACCATACTTTTGTAACTGAAACAACTAAACAGAAAGGAATAAGAGAGTGGAACATCACTATAAACCAACTAGACCTACACAGTCATTTACAGAACAATCCACCCAACAGCAACAGAATATACATTATTCTTAAGTGCATATGGAATACTTGCAAACCATATATCTGATATATATCTCCATAATATATAAAGTTTTTATACAAGTCAATAATAAAAAGACAAGCCAATAAAAATGGGCAAAGCAGAAGAACAGATATTTCTCCAAAAAAAATATACAGTGGGCAATAAGCACATGAAAAAAAGCTCAGCATCATTAGCATATGAAGATGCAAATCAAAGCCACAGTGAGATACCATTTCATATCTACGAGAATGGCTAGAAGAAGATGGACAATAATAATTGTTGGGGACAATGTGGAGAAATTAGAATCCTCATACATTGTTCATGGGAGTATAAAATGGTACAGTATATAGAGAAAACAGTTTGTCAATTCCTCAAAAGTTAGACACAGAATTACGGTGTGATCCAGCAGTTTGACTCCTTGGCTTATACCCAAGAGAAATGAAAACAAATGTCTACTTAAAAATTTGTATACAAATATTTATAACACTATTATCCAGAATAGCCAAAAAGTAGAAACAACTGATTAATGGATAAACAAAAGTGGTCTATCCTACAATGGAATGTTATGTAGCCATGCAAGTGTTGATACATTCAATAACATGGATGAAAACATTATGCTAAGTAAGTAGCCAGACACAAAAGATCCATGTTTATATAATTCCATTTATAGGAAAAGTCCAGAATAGGCAAGCCCATAGAGACAGAAAGCAGTTTAATGATTTCCAGGGGCTGAGGAAAGGGGATAGGGAATGGAGACTGACTGCTAATTTGAAAAAGGTTTCTTTTCAAGGTATTCTAATGTTCTGAAATTAGATAGTGGTAATGGTTGTGCAACTTTGTAAGTATACTAAAAATCACTGAATTATATATATTAAAAGATGATTTTTTGGTATGGAATTATATCTCAATTAAAAAAAGGAAAAACAATCTTATACCTAAAAAGTCAATGACACAATAGGCTAAGAGTACAACCTGCTTTCTATGTTGTCAAGTATATAACTTCGAATCCAAGGGTAGAGTTAGCATCTCCAGAACCCCACAATTTGTCAAGCAAATCTGGAAGAAGGTGACACAGACACTAGTGAAAACAAGATACTAAGAGACTGAAGAGGATATACAGCCAGAAACAGAGAAAGGGATATAGAGAGGAAATCTGACACTGAGACCAGGTTCAGCTATTGCATTCTTTTTCATGGTTTAGTTATCAGAGCCCAAAAGTCTCCTTTTTTTCCACTTAAGCCATTGGGTTAGATTTCTGTCACTGGCTGGCAAAGCTCTGTAATAATAGCTGTATTTAAAGAAAAACACTACTCAAAATGGCTTAGCCCATTGTAACACTAAATAGGAGCATATTGCGTGGTGATGAGTGAAAGGGAAGATATAAGAGTATTGTATTTTAATATCATTGACCAGAAAATTGTTAATGGATAATTTAAACTCAGATCCTTAATACAGTGATTCTGAAGCTTGTATTAAAAATCTTGATAGGATCAAAGCTTGGAATGTTCAGGAAGAATATGATTGTGAGTTATCAAGCCTGACTGTTACGAGCAACCTGTGCTTGTCTAATCTCTCTGCTTTAATGCACTGGGTGAGCTCTTATATTACTGCTATGGAAGTATTTTCTAGGCTGCAGAATAAAGTAGCCCAAACAGTAGATTTTTTTTCCCACATCTAAATATGGCTTATGTTTTAGTTTTTTAAGAAGTGGAAATTTGTTTTCCATTCTTATTTTCATCACGAAGTTATTTAATTTGGCATAATTTTAAAAAATTCTTTAGGTATTTCTGCTATTAATAAAATCTGTTTGGGGCACCTGGGTGGTTCAGTTGGTTAAGCGATTGCCTTCTGCTTAGGTCATGATCCCGGATTGCCAGGATCGAGTCCCACATTCGGCTCCCTGCTTGACAAGGAGTCTGCTTCTCCCTCTGACCATCCTCCCCCACCACCCCCGTTCATGCTCTCTCTCTTTCTTTCTAATAAATAAATAAAATCTTTAAAAAAATAAAATAAAATCTGTTAATCTAGTGAAATAACGCTAAGAATTTTCATTTCCTCAAACAATACACTTTAGGGGTTATCAAAATCATTATTTTAGTATTTATTAAAATGTATCTGAGGAATTAAGTTATGAATTATTTACTTATAGAATAATGCCCTTTATGATACATAGGTATAATTAATTTTAAAACATAAAATAATTGAATTGTGTACCACTACCCTCCAAGGGGGAATCCACAATATGTTAAATTGGCTTAATTTTCTGATAATAAATAGGTATGTAATAACTTTCTATCCCTAAACAATCCCATAACAAATGCAGTGTAAAAGATGAGTGAATTGTCTTAGTTGACAAAAGAAAGCACACAGCATACACAACTATTGACTTGATTCTAAATGATACCTAGAATAAACAATCACTGATGAGTCAATAGAAAATGCATAGATATAAAACACACAAAACAGAAATAAATCTGCTATTGATAGAATTTTACTGAACTATGGAAGTTCAATTAAAGAGGATTGCCATCCAAAATATCTGGATTAACTGTAGATTGATTTCTAATTTCCAAGAAGATATATATGTGAGTGTTTGAGAGAGAGAGAGAGAGAGAGAGAGAGACAAGAGAGATAGAAGAGAGATGTATTTTTGAGAAGTAAAGTTTTCACCCTGGACTCTACAGGATGAAAATTACAGAACTCCTGAACTTACAGAACTTACAATAGTATGAAAGATCTTTAACTTTTTGTAGGCAGAATTTTCTATAGTGTGAAGTAAATACATTATTATATTTTTAAAAACATATTTGAACACTTTCTTCCTGAAGTAACATTGCACAGAAAATGTAACAATTCATTCCATGTACATTTAGCAAGTGCTTACTGTGTTCCACATGATTTACTGGTATCTTGGGAGTTCTATCCCTATTAAGTGGCTACTGAATCTATGTACATTGATTGATTCATACTGATTACTTAGCATGTGGTCCATTTTTATGAAATTGATGGTCCAATCTTGTGGGCAGTTGGAATCAGTCTTTAATACACAATTTAGAATATTTTTATGTAGTTGGATTTTTTTTTATCAAAAATTGATTTAATTTGTGTTTTTTTCCCCACAATGAGCCTCTTCACCCTAGATGTCCAGGAGCTAACCTATGTTTGTGCCCATAGTAGGCTTAGTGCACTGTAAGAAATTGAATGGTACCTGTGGCATAGAAAGAATTACCTTACACATTGGTAAAAGGAGAGCTGAGCGCCACAGTGGCCTCTATCCCAATCTAATAGACGAAATACTTTCATTTTTCGGCTACTGTCACTGAGCAGGATTCTCATTACCTACAAGCTGCCAATTCCTAAACCATGGGCATGTCTCCTTAAGAAATGTAGGGTGGCTTTGCAGAGCTATTTTCAGTCAATTATTTGTATCCTCATTTCATGAAACCTTTGGACTGCTTGTTTACTGTTTCAGTGGTAAACTGAAATGAGACACCACAGAAGCCAGTCAGAATTAACATTTTCCAATCTTCAAATCCAGCCCAGCACTTTGGGGTCTAATTCAGCTCATTGGGCATTCCACAAAATAAATAGGATTGGTCAGAATCATTTTAGTCCCAGTGCATTTGTCACAGTGAAGTTCAAATAAACAAACATAGCTCTTATTAAGAATAATAATCATACAAAACTAAATATATTTTGATGGAAGAAATGATAGAAGAAATTTAGGGGAGGGGAACCTCTGTGGCTCAGTTGGTTACACGTCTGTCTTTGGCTCAGGTCATGATCCCAGGGTTCTGCAATGGAGTCCCACATCGGGCTCCCTGCTCAGCACGGAATCTGCTTCTCCCTCTCCCCGTCTACCTCACTTGTGCTCTCTCTCTCTCAATCATAAATAAATACATAATTTAAAAAAAATAAATTTAGGGGAAAATGTATACCTAAGAAGTCTTTAGTAGGCTAAATGTATCTATTAGTGAAAAACAGTTCTGTAACTCTAATGTCAACAGCATGATTTAATGACTAAAGAAGGTCAACTTTGTCTCAGTTTGTCCCTGTAATTTAATAAACAGAAAAGTATTCATTAATAAACTAGCTCCCTCTGATTATCAACTACCTAATGCATAAGAGGTAGGGAAGTCTGACTCCTACTTTGTGCTTCACAAATGTGGGTATAAATTCCCCCAAGTGCCTAACACAAACCACAGAATAAATCATTGGTATCATCCTAAATCATCACTTTTAATCAAAATTTGGTAACAAGTTAAATATTTTTCATATATATATACATATATATACACATATATATTTTTATATATTTATTATATGTCAAATATTTTCTCCTCAAAATCAGCTTTGATATATGTGGAGCATAAGATGTTTATTTAAATTTTATTTTATTTTTTTTTAAGATTTTATTTATTTATTTGACAGAGATCATAAGCAGGCAGAGAGAGACGGGGAAGCAGGCTCCCGCTGAGCAGAGAGCCCGATGCGGGGTTCGATCCCAGGACCCTGAGATCATGACCTGAGCTGAAGGCAGAGGCTTAACCCACTGAACCACCCAGGCTCCCCAAGATGTTTATTTAAATTTTAAAGTTAAATACAATTTCAAAGAAATGCTGGGCTTCAGAGAGCAGTTTGCCTATGCTTCACAATATCCACTCCCACTTTTATGACATCAGAGAGACATCAGTGAAAATTTTGAGAAGTAATAATATGGGATTTAAAAAGTACCATTATCAAAGACTAATTAGTAAATACTTCCAATGCTAATTAGAGAGACCAGGGAAGAACCTATCACATTTAGAAAAATAGACATTGTAGTGGATGCTGGTGGTGCCCCACACACATGCTGTTTAGTTAGACAATGAACATCCTGTCCAGCTCTTAGAATTATTGGCAGTTAATAACTCACAGCCTGTTTCGGAGAATTGTTCTCAGCCAGGGACAGCCATCTTACCTGGAATGTTATAGAGGCCCTAGGCAATGGTCAGCTGCTAAAGAAGGACCAATCTGTGGTGGGTGTCAGGTTCCAGGACTGCCTCTGGGGTCACACTGAAGCTGGACTTCCAGCTGAGACTAAATTCATGCTTAAGTTTCTCCTGTTATCTTGCTTTCCAGACTACCTTTCTCCTGAAACAATTCTCCCAATAAGTTCCACTTAGGCTATGCCACTAAAGAAATAGTCATAGGCATCATATTTCTGTCTGTCTCCACAATGCTTCTTCCAATAATAGTGTGAAATGATTAAAATCCTCATAGTTTGTCCTTATTGTGCCCAATCAGTGCTTTCTGAGCTTTGTCTTCCCCTCAGTTGCATCCCTCTGAGCCTTTCCTCAACATGTATCCCTACACCCTTTATCTTTTCTTTTATAATCCTGTGTTTGACTTGGCCTTCCCATTCTCCTTGGTTTGGGATTCCAAGGGGTGTTGTCCTTATAGGCGTGAAAAGGAACTAAAGAGATAACGTCAAGCAGATGAGTATCTAGGCATATTGACAGTTAACCCAAAGTCAACCCAAATAAATTTAGCACATTTTTCTTTATGACCAACTAAAATTTGCCCTTCTTTATTTCATGCCCATTTCTTGGTTTTGGAGTTGGTCTTTTGTGGACATAAAGAGTAGCTCCCCGTAAACAAACCTCATAAACAAACACCGTTCATAGAATCTAAGACAATTAAAATTGACCCACTAGATCTGTGTTTAGGTCATTTTGCTCAAAGTCAATTCTTCAAATCCAACTCCCCAAACAGGTAATCCCTCCAAATGACCAATTTGCCAAAGTTCTTGTTTTGCTAACTGTTTAGTTTTAATTGGATGGTTCTCATTTGGTTTTCAAAACAGGCCTAGGGGCCCAAATGAATAAAAAATTTTTGTACCATTATTATGAGATAAATGTAAAACAGTCAACTAAAATTAAATGCATAGAAGAAACAAGTATGCTCTATAAATTGACCATTTCGGGAACTATATTTGGCTTCTGGGAAATTGCTGGCTAATTGGCTTACATCACTCAGATATCTAGGCTGCACATTATTAATTGTTTTATTGTCTAATATTTTAGAATTAATTGTATCCATTTGTAATCATTTAAATGCCTTTTATGTTAAAAACATTGCGAGTGAATCTGTCCTCAAATGGGTTCATTTCCTGTTATCTTTTTCCACTTACTAATATGTAAATCACTTTCAACTTAAATTTTAGTATATCCTGTAAGTAACTACTTGAGAAATCTAAGGTAAGGATTTTATCTTCTCCCTTAGAATTTTTTTTTTTTTTTTTGAGTTGGGAATGGCACTTTCCTCTCTTAAAAACAGCTTTGAAGCATGTATCAAAAGATTTAAAAAATGATCTTGCCCTTTGAAACATTAACTGAATTTCTGAAAGAAACAGATATATTAGAAAAACTTAGTTCAGTCTACCTCTTGTGTGTTTTTTCTTGTGGGTCTCTTTTACTCTCATACTACTACCACATACTCACGACACTGACAGAAGATGTATGGAGGTTTTTCCCACACCAAGCAATTCTCTGGGATACCAGCTGACAGTCCTACAAATAATTAATTAATTAACTAATTAATTAATTATTTTTTATTTTTTATTTTTAAGATTTTATTTATTCATTTGACAGAGAGAGATTATAAACAGGGGAGCAGCAGGGAGAGGGAGAAGCAGAGAGCCCGACGTAGGGCTCGATCCCAGCACCCTGGGATCATGACCTGAGCCAAAGACAGACACTTAACCAACTGAGCACCCAGGTGCCCCTGTCCTACAATTTAGCTCAATTCTAACATTGTCTACCTAGAGATAGCATCAGATCCCACAAGTCCCCACAAGACTCCTCCCATGCTTCTTTAGATGCCAATTGCAAATAGTAGTTCCCTAGTTGCCCACATCTTCTGACTTGGCTACAAATCAAGATTCCCAGAATACTCCCCGCCTTTGCAAGAGTGACTCACAGAACCCAGGGAAACATGCTTACCAGTTTATTAAAGGATATGATAGAGTTGAACAGATGAAGAGATGCCTAAAATGAAGTCTGGGAGGGTTCTGAGCACAGAAATTTTTCCTTATGGAGTTGAGAAGTGTCACCCTCTGATGTGTGGATGTGTTGGCCAACCTGGCAGCTCTCCAAACCATAAACAATTGAGATTTTTATGGAGGGCTTCATCATGTGGGCATGATCAATCATTAACTCTATTTTTAGCCCTTCTCCCTTCTCAAGAGAATGGGGGATAGGGAGCTGAAAATTCCAAGCTTTTAATCATGGCTTAATCTTTCTGGGGACAAGCCCTCAGTCAGGAGTCATTCAGGAGCCCACACAGAGTCACCTCATTAGAACAAGAGACACTCCTATCACCCAGGAAATTAGAGGGTTTTAGGAACCCTGTGTCAGGAACCAAGATCAAAGACTAAATATTAGACTAAAAGATGTTCCCTAGTGTTTTTATTATATACAAAATTGCAAAAGTTTTAGGAGCTCTGTCACAAAAACCAGGGTAAAAAATCGATCCATCAATCAATCTCACTTTAGACATGGGGACAAAGGTAGATTGCTGAGCTATTAACTGCAACATTTTTATGAAAATCTAAATAGGGAGAACAGAATTAGAGTTAGTTTCAGAAATGGATAGACTCAGAATTCAAAAACTGCCATCAAGAATTCAACCTTTATTAATTTCTGTATGAGTTCTAGTAGTTTGGGGGTGGAGTCTTTTGGGTTTTCCATATAAAGTATCATGTCATCTGCAAAGAGAGAGAGTTTGACATCTTCATTGCCAATTTGAATACCTTTTATTTCTTTTTGTTGTCTGATTGCTGTTGCTAGGACTTCTAGTACTATGTTGAACAACAGTGGTGAGAGTGGGCATCTGTATTGTGTTCCTGATCTCAAAGGGAAGGCTGTCAGCTTTTTCCCATTGAGGATGATATTCACTGTGGGTTTTTTATAGATGGATTTTATGAAGTTGAGGAATGTCCCCTCTATCCCTATACTTTGAATCATTTTAATCGGGAATGGATGCTGTATCTTGTCAAATGCTTTTTCTGCATCAATTGAGAGGAACATGTGGTTCTCTCTTCTCTTATTGATTTGTTCTATAACATTGACTGATATGCAAATGTTGAACCACCCTTGTATCCCATGGATAAATCCCACCTGGTCTTGGTGGATAATCTTTTTAATGCATTGTTGGATCCTATTAGCTAGGATCTTATTGAGAATCTTGGCATCCATATTTATCAGTGATATTTGTCTGAAATTCTCCTTTTTGGTGGGGACTTTGCCTGGTTTGGGGATGAGGGTAATGCTGGCTTCATAAAAAGAGTCTGGAAGTTTTCCTACTGTTTCTATTTTTTTAAAACATCTTCAGGAGAATAGGTATTATTTCTTCTTTGAGTGTTTGGTAGAATTCTCCAGGGAATCCATTAGGTCCTGGACTCTTGTTTTTTGGGAGGTTCTTGATCACTGTTTCAATCTTATTACTTATTACAATAGATATTGGTCTATTCAGGTTGTCAATTTCTTCCTGATTCAGCAAAAGAAAGCTGGGGTAGCAATTCTCATATCAGATAAATTAGATTTTAAACTAAAGACTGTAATCAGAGATGAAGAAGGACAGTACACTACATCATTCTTAAAGGGTCTATCCACCATGAAAATCTAAAAATTATAAATATTTATGCCCCCAATACGGGAGCAGCCAACTACATAAGACAACTGTTAATCAAGATAAGGAGTCATATTGATATGAATACATTATTATTAGGGGATCTTAACACATCACTATCAGTAATAGACAGATCATCCAAGCAGAAAATCAATAAAGAAACAAGAGCATTGAATGACATGTTGGACCAGATGGATCTGATAGATATATACAGAACATTCCACCCTAAAACAACAAAATACTCATTCTTCTTGAGTACACATGGAATTTTCTCCAGAATAGACCACTTACTGGGTCACAAATCAGGGCTCAACTGATACCAAAAGACAGATTATTCCCTGAATATTCTCAGACCACAATGCTTAGAAACTGGAACTCAACCACAAGAAAAAGTTTGGAAGGAATTCAAACACTTGGAAGCTAAAGACCACCTTGTTTAAGAATGCTTGGATCAACCAGGAAATCAAAGAAAAACTTAAACAATTCATGGAAACCAATGAGAATGAAGACACATTGGTCCAAAACCTATGGGATACAACAAAGGCGGTCCTAAGGGGGAAATACATAGCTACCCAAGCCTCCCTCAAAAAAATTGAAAATCCAGAATACACCAGCTCTCTTTATACCTTAAAGAACTGGAGAATCAACAACAAATTAAGCCAACCCCACACACAAGAAGGGAAATAATCAAGATTAGAGGAGGGATCAATGAGATAGAAACTAGAAATAGAGTAGAACACATCAACGAAACTAGAAGCTGGTTTTCTGAAAGAATCAAAAAGATCGATAAACTATTGGACAAACTAATCCAAAAGAAAAGAAAGAGGACCCAAATTAATAAAATTACAAATGAAAAGGGAGAGATCATGACTTACACCAAGGAAATAGAAACAATCATCAGAAATTATTATCAACAGGGAGGAGTCAAGATGGCGGAGAAGTAGCAGGCTGAGACTACTTCAGGTAGTGGGAGATCAGCTAGATAGCTTATCTAAAGATTGCAAACACCTACAAATCCAATGGGAGATCGAAGAGAAGAAGAACAGCAACTCTAGAAACAGAAAATCAACCACTTTCTGAAGGTAGGATGGGCGAAGAAGTGAATCCAAAGCAACGGGAAGATAGACCGCGGGGGGAGGG